>NC_037673.1:31584664-31813022 GCF_003255815.1 Theropithecus gelada | reverse complement strand
TTTTTTTTTTTTTTTTTTTTTTTTTTTGAGACGGAGTCTCGCTCTGTAGCCCAGGCTAGAGTGCAGTGGCCGGATCTCAGCTCACTGCAAGCTCCGCCTCCCGGGTTCACGCCATTCTCCGGCCTCAGCCTCCCGAGTAGCTGGGACTACAGGCGCCCGCCACCTCGCCCGGCTAGTTTTTTGTATTTCTTAGTAGAGACGGGGTTTCACCGTGTTAGCCAGGATGGTCTCGATCTCCTGACCTCGTGACCCACCCGTCTTGGCCTCCCAAAGTGCTGGGATTACAGGCTTGAGCCACCGCGCCCGGCCCTGTAAATGGCTTTCTATATACTAAGGGTAAAAGTCAGCAAATCCGTAAACAAATTCAGCCAAGATCATATATATTTACAAGTGCAAATTACAAGTACAAATTCCTGACTGCCTGACACAACCCCAGGACTATGGAAAGCTGGTACACAGGGCTATCTACACCTCCCTGGAATCTCCAACTGAGAGAAGGAACCAGAGGGGATACATGTGAGGATACACCCCCATCCACCCCAATGCTCGCCCTCTGCCATTCTCAAAATCCTGGTGACACTGTTCACTACGTCATTTGCTGTGTGCTACCTGCCAGGCATTATGTCAGTGGCTCTATATGCATTCTTCCATTCTAGTCTGGCAACAAATCTGAGTGTTACTCTTCTCAATCGACAGAAAACCACCACCTTAGTCTGTTCAAGCTGCCTTAACACTATAAACTGGTGGCTTATAAATAACAGAAATTTATCTCTCACAGTTCTGGAGGCTGGCAAGTCCAAGATCAAGGCCCCGGCAGGTTCAGTGTCGACAGTCACTTTCCAGTTGACAGATGGTGGCTTCTAACTGTGTTCTTACGTAGAAGAGGCCAATGAGCTCTCTTGGGCCTCTTAGGAGGGCACTAATCCCATTCGTGAGGGCTCTACTTTGATGACCTAATTGCCTCCCAAAAGGCCCCACTTCCCAATACCACCACCTTGAGGGTTAGGATTTCAACACATGAATTAGGGGGCACATAAACATTTGACCATAGTAAACATGTTCAGTGAAAATAAATAACTCATCCAAGGCTACACAGCCAGCACACATGGTAGAACTATGATGGGACACCACATCCTTGAAGCCAAATCACAGAAGACAGGAGGTGCCAATCCTGAGACTGTACTGTCCGCAGGAAGCTCACCTTCCAGGACAATGCTAGAAGTCCAGAGCTTTCCCTTGTGAAAAGAGAAGCTCCAGTCGGGCGTGGTGGCTTATGCCTGTAATCCCAGCACTCTGGGAGGCCGAGGTCGGCCGATCACTTGAGGTCAGGAGTTTTGAGACCAGCCTGGTCAACATGGTGAAACCCCGTCTCTACTAAAAATACAAAAAAAACTAGCTGGGCATGGTAACACGTGCCTGTAATCCCAGCTACTCGGGAGGCTAAGGCAGGATAATCACTTGAACCCGGGAGGTAGACGTTGCCGTGAGCTAGGATCGTGCCACTGCACTGCAGCCTGGGTGGCAGAGCAAAACTCCATCTCAAAACAAAGAGGCCAGGCGCTGTGGTTCACGTCTGTAATCCCAGCACTTCGGGAGGCTGAGGCGAGCGGATCACAATGTCAGGAGATCGAGACCATCCTGGCTAACACAGTGAAACCCCATCTCTATGAAAAATACCAAAAAATTAGCCGGGTGTCATGGCAGGCGCCTGTAGTCCCAGCTACTCGGGAGGCTGAGGCAGGAGAATGGCGTGAACCCGCAGGCGGAGCTTGCAATGAGCTGAGATCTCGCCACTACACTCCAGCCTGGGCGACAAGAGCGAGAGACTGTCTCAAAAAAAAAAAAAAAAAAAGTTAGAGAGGTTCCATCTATCCTTAAGACGGATCCCCCCAAAGCCATCCTGGATGAGCTGTCTAGTGAGTTCCCACACATTTGAAGGAAACTTCCCCCAGAGCTAGGAAAGGTTTGGCTGGAAAAAGGTTGGCTCAGGAAGCTCTCAGCATCCACACACTGTGTGTGCAAGCATCACTTTGCCATGTGACAGGGGGGCACAGTTCACACCAAACAACACACACCAGTGGTACTGCGCCTCTAAGGACAGCCAAGTCCGGAGCTTACGGACAATCAAGGGTGGAAGCTGGGAAGCTGCCTTCAAAAGAAAAGGCAGTAGAACAGCTCTCAGAAAAGCTCTGCACCAAACCCCTGAAGCACTCACCTTCACTCAACAGCTTCAGCAGGAGTGCCCTGGGCATGTCAGCATTTAAGCCATCTCTTGTCCTTTGTCCCTCCCTGGCAACTGGCTGGAGGAGCCTAATTTCCCAGTGCTCCTTACTACTGTCCTGAAGCCTAGCTTTACAGCCGTATAGCCACTTTTATCATTGGCCATTTATTATGTGCAGTTACCTGATAAACTGATAAAAGCAGATAATCCTACAAAGGCAAGAATGGTCTAACGGATTTGAAGCCAGCCAGCTCTGGATCCTACCATACTCTGTACTTTTGGTATAATTCATATGAGTTCATCACTAAACAAAATGCCTGTAATATAGTTGGCTCCAGGGAGGATACAAATGATGACGAGTGTCCACCCTCTAGAGGTGGAGAGAAAAGATACATAAAACTGGTCCGGCACGGTGGCTCAGGCCTGTAACCCCAGCACTTTGGGAGGCCGAGGTGGGCAGATCACCTGAAGTCAGGAGTTTTGAGACCAGCCTGGCCAACATGGTGAAACCCTTCCGAAAAATAAAAATACAAAAAAATTAGCTGGATGTGGTGGCAGGCACCTGTAATCCCAGCTACTCAGGAGCCTGAGGCAGGAGAATGGCTTGAACCTTGGAGGTAGAGGTTGCAGTGAGCTGAGATTTTGCCACTGAACTCCAGGCTGGGCAACAGAGCAAGACTCCATCTCAAAAAAAAAAAAAAAAAGCCAACAGTCAAGCAAAATGAGACCTAATATCATATGCAGGTTTCCTGTTTCATATGCGTCTCTTCTGTACTTAACTAGACTGATCTGTTGGTTGTTGGAAACTTTCTGCATGCTGCTTCCTTTTCTGCCCCATCCCCAGAAAAAGAGAACATTTTCACATCAATAGGAGGCACTCAGTGATGCCGGGGGAACACAGAGATTCAACGCCATTGACAATTGGGATCTCAAGTGCAACTCCAGCCAGCCAGTGATTCTTCAGAACACATCACTTGCGACTTATATTTGAACATCAGACAACACAGGGAATAACAGAGGTGTGTGTACAACACTCTGAGGGCCGAGAGGACAAAGGGATCATACTGGCTGGCTAGGAAAGTTCCACAGAGAAGATGAAAACCAGTTCAGGCTGTCCACAGACTCTAGGAGCAGGAACACAATTTTCCCACTGTGGTAAGAGATACTCGAGGTTTACTTTCCCAGGAATATCTTCCGCATCAGCCTGACATAGTCCTGGTGCCCTAAATTTCAAGGTTTGAGTTAGTTCATTGATTTAGGTGCTAATTCAAAAAGTAGTTTTAAATATAAATGTTTCTGCAGCAGGAAAAAAAATAGTTTAACCTTGTATTTTTCACGTAAGTGATGTATAGACCCATTTTAAAGAAAAAAAAAAAAAAACTCACCAGATCCCCACCCTACATCCAGAGATCTCATTTGAGTAACATTTAAGAAAATAAAATGATTTTATTGTTCTTTCAGCTGTAAAGTATTGCTATAAAAGAAGTCTTCTTTGTAACTGTTTTTTAAGACAGGGTCTCTGTCACCTAGGCTGGAGTGCAATGGCACAATCATGGCTCACTGCAGCCTTGACCTCCCAGGCTCAAGCAATCCTCCCACCTCAGCCTCCCAAGTAGCTGGAACCACAGGTGCATGCCACCATGCCTGGCTAATTTTTAAATTTTTTGTAGAGACCGGGTCTCGTTATGCTGCCAGAGCTGGTCTCGAACTCCTGAGCTCAAGCGATGTGCCCACCTTGGCCTCTGGAAGTGCTGTGATTACAGCCATGAGCCACTGCACTCAGCCAGTAAAGTAAGATTACTGTAACAAACACAATTTAAAAAATCTTATACATCTCTAAAGACTCAGAAACCCTTGTTTGAGAAACAGAACTTTAACCTGTTTAACAGTCTCTCTGGATTTAATATCCAGCCCTTGACACAGGGCTTGGCACGTAGCAGCATTTCACTAAACTTTTTCTGAGCAGATGAATTCTATCTGGGGAAAGGAGCTGGGTAAAGTCCAGGGTTTAAAACACTGCTGAGGTGGGTGAGCCCAAGACCTAGGCACTAAACTGTGACCCTAGGTAGGTGGATATTTCACACACACACACACACACACACACACACACACACACACACACACGGGAGTATCAAACAGGAATCTGATGAGACAATAAAGTCACTTAAGATGAGCTAACTCTGCCAGCAGTTACCTCCAAGAAACCAGCTGACGTGGACTCTCAAGTCTCTACCCCACCTCATAGGTCTATGCCTAGAGTAGTGCATTTATTTTTTACCTGTCACAGTACCTGGGAGGTGTCAGAGAGGGTCACATGTAAGCATGGTCCAATGGAGAATACCAGGATCTGAAGTCTGCCGGCTCTGGATCCTGCTGTTCCCGAGTCTGTGTCCTTGTGCACAATTCTTAAATTCCAACCTGCAGCCTCCACATGAGCAAAGCGGAACAAATCGCTATTGCAGTGTGGCTGGGCGGGGGGGTTACAGTGAGAATGTATGGAAAAGCCCTGGCACATCGCTGGAGCTTAATAAAGCCAGTTACCCGACAGAGGCTGGAACATGGCACCTGTTACCCACAGCCATGAAGAAAGGACAGAGGCAGGGTGGGGAAAAGGCTTCGCTGCTCAGGGATCAACATATAACACCGTCTTTTGAAAGGGGTGGGAGCAGACAGAGTGAGGAAGGAAAAGGTAGAGGCGCCTTCGTGAGGGAGGTATGTGTATTTTGTGGCTGAGTGAAAAAACAAGGAAGGGGATTTACAATATGTTCATGTAAGGCTCTGGGCAGAATTTAAAGTCACTCTATCGGCTCAGCCAAATGAGAAGATCCTCTTTCTGACAAATCCCAACAGAAGACATGTCAGTGAGCTAAAAGTATCTTGGTATCTTCTTCCATCTGGGCTGCTATCACAAAATATCATAGACTGGGTAGCTTATGAACAGTAGAAATGTATTTCTCACAGTTCTGGGGCCAGGAAGGCCAAGATCAAGGTACTGGCAGTACCTGGTGAGAGGCCATTCACAGATGGCGGTCTTCCGCCTGTGTCCTCTCATGGCAGAGGGGATAAGGAGTCTTTCTCAGGCCTCGTTCATAATGGCACTCATCCCATTCATAAGAGCTCTACCCCCCAACCTAAGTGCTTCCCAAAAGCCCCACCTCCTGATACTCTCTCAACCTTCAGGGTTAGGATTTCAACAAATGGATTTTAGGGAGACGGAAACATTCAGTCCATTGCACTTGGCAAAAGAAAGAAAGGGCAGCTGGGCGCAGTGGTGCACACCTGTAATCCTAGCACTTTGGGAGGCCGAGGAGGGCAGATTACGAGGTCAGGAGTTTGAGACCAGCCTGGCCAACATGGTGAAATCCCGTCTCTACTAAAAATACAAAAATTAGGTGGGCATGGTGGCAGGTGCCTGTAATCCCAGCTACTCAGGAGACTGAGTCAGGAGAATCACTTGAACCCGGGAGGCGGAGGTTGCAGTGAGCCGAAATCATGCTATTGTACTCCAGCCTGGGCGACTGGGTGAGACCCCATCGAAGAAAAAAGGAAAGAAGGAAAGGAAGGAAGGAAAGAAAGAAAGAAAGAGAGAAAGAGAGAGAAAGAGAGAGAGAGGGAGGGAAGGAGGGAGGGAAGGAAGGAAGGAAGGAAGGAAGGAAGGAAGGAAGGAAGGAAGGAAGGGCAAGACTGGGACAAGATTGAGAAAATGAGGTAATGAACTCCAGAATAACTGTCTAGCACTTGAGCAACCCTTTGGTTCCCCTTCTGGGGCATTTCCCTCATGTAGCATTGGGCTGAGGGTATAGCCATACTTATGACATTATCTTTCAACCCTTCAGGTCACACCAGCTCACCCCAAACTTAATTTTAGACTATAGAAAAACCAGAATAAAATGAAGTCAGGACACACCCTAATTATAACCGTGTTATTATAAGTGTCCATGCAGACAGGGGTCTGGAAGCTTGGAAAAGCAAAATATACTTGGTATGTACTGAGTGGTGGGACTGAGAATTTTCCTTTTAAACTTTTTTTTAAATAATTCTGATCTTATTAGTGCAATACATAAAAGCTGGGAAGGGAAAAAACATCAAGAACAGCCTATCTCCTTGATGTCACTCATCCCACAGCAGGAAAATCTGGACTGAGACCACTGTTGAAATCCTACACCCCACCGTGCCAGGCTTCCAGTCCATTCAAGAGTAGGCCAGATGCAGCTACAGCTGTGGCCAGAGCTTAGGGGAATGAAAGGCTGAAGACTAAATTTATTTTAGTCAAAACTGCAGTGCAAATTCCACTCACACAGAGCACCCTTAAAACGCAACGTGCTGACTGAGCGCGGTGGCTCACGCCTGTAACCCCACCGCTTTGGGAGCTGAGGTGAGTGGATCACTTGTGGTCAGGAGTTCAAGACCAGCCTGGCCAACATGGTGAAACCCTCTCTACTAAAAATACTGAAAAAAAAATAAATGGTGGCGCATGCCTGTAATCCCAGCTACTCGGGAGGGTGAAGCAGGAGAATTGCTTGAACCTGGGAGGCGGAGGTTACAGTGAGCCAAGATTATACCATTGCACTCCAGCCTGGCAACAAGAGCAAAACTCCATCTCAAAATTAATCAATTAATTAAGTGCTGATTATCAGACTAAACCCAGGAATTTCTGTACAACTTCATGTTAACAAATGCCTAAGCCAATTTTTTTCTACCTAGTCTGAAATTTTTAGTAACTGTAGCACACAGACACATACACACACAATCCCTGCTGAGAAATTAAACAGTCCCCAGTATAAGAAAAATAGAATAAGAGCCTACACAAGGTGATTTATACTTTAAGACAGACTTAGACATAGCCTATCACTACATTTATTCCACTGGAAAATCTCGTTATACTCGTGGAAATTTATTAGCCACCTATTAAGTTTTCTGTCTGTTTTGAGACAAAGTCTCGCTGTGTCACCCAGGCTGGAGTGCAATGGTGATCTCAGCTCATTGTAACCTCCGCCTCCCAGGTTCATGTGATTCTCGTGCCTCAGCCCTCCTGAGTAGCTGGGACTACAAGTGTGCACCTCCACATGTGGCTAATTTTTGTTTTTTTGTAGAGACAGGGTTTCACCATGTTGCCCAGGCTGGTCTTGAACTCCTGGGGTCAAGCAATCCGCCCACTTTGGCCTCCCAAAGTGCTGAGATTACAGGCATGAGCCACTGCACCCAGCCAGGTTTTTGTGTTTTAATGCAAACCACGATCGATGGCGGGCTAAGCAGTAACGTGGGGACAGTATGGTCTCAAGGATTGCTGCTATCTATGGTCTTCACCAAGACGTGACTCTGCCAAAGCCTACACAAACAACCCTCACAAGGGTAAGGGCGAAAGGTCCTGGTCAGTGGATACAAGTTTAATAGTTTCAAGATTATCTAAAAAAAATTCTTTCTTGGAGAAATAAGCCAAGACAGGAAAAAGAAAAGCTTAGTTTTTATCTGCTTCCCTCTAGAAAACCCCTCCCTTGCCCTCTCCATTGCTCCTCCCACACCACACTTTGTTCACACTGGTTTCAGCACCCACGCTGTAGCACCGCCTGGGTCTGCACACCTGTCGCCACTGTCAGGCTGTGAGCTCCTTAAGATACTAGGTCGAGCTGGGCACCATGGCACACACCTGTAATCCCAGCACTGGGAGGCTGAGGCAGGAGGACTGCTGGAGCCCAGAAGTTCAAAACCAGCCTTAGCAACATAGTGAGACCCCCTTCTCTCTACAAAAAAAATACAAAAAAATTAGCCAGGTGTGGTGGTGCACACCTGTAGACCTAGCTACTCGGGAGGATGAGGTGGGAGGATCACTTGAGTCCAGGATGTCGAGGCTGCAGTGAGCTGTGGTCTAGGCCCACTACACCTATGTACCCCAAACTCAGGCATAGCCTGGCACACAGTAGATGCCCTACCTGCCCTATTGTTCTTGGATCATCTTGGTTTAAACTGGTTATCCCAGTCTAATTATCAGTGCTCTCTTTCACTCTCAGAAGTGCCCTGTGTGTACAATAAATCTTATGATCACCCTATAAGTAAACAGTAAATACATCTTGCTTTTGGTTTATGAGTCTTGTTTTTAAGATCATGTCCCTCCCGTGACCTGCTGTGGTTATTTGCTGGTCAGCAGAGCAACAGGTACATTAGGGAGATGGGTAGATAGACCCTGAGGAGAAGGTAATCCAGAAATTAGTTTTGTTAAGAGTTTGGGGCCAGGCACAGTGTCTCATGCCTGTAATCCCAGCACTCTGGGAGGCTGAGGCGGGAGAAATGCTTGAGCCCTAGGAGTTCAAGGCCAGCCTGGGCAACATAACGTGAGACATCTCTACAAAAAATAAAAAAAATTAGCCAGGCATGGTGGTGCACACCTGTGGTCACAGCTACTCAGGAGGCTGAGGCGGAAGGACTGTCAGAGCCTGGGAGGTTGAGGCTGCAGTGAGCTGTGATCGCACTACTACAGTCCAGTCTGGGCAACAAAGTGAGACCCTGTCTATATTTAAAAAAAAAGGCATGACCGGTAGGTAGGTAGCTTGGATTTGTCACAGCAGATTAGCAGATTTCCTAATTATCTCATTAACCCTTTGATAACAGTATCAGTCTTGCCTCTCCTTGGCTCCACTGAGTACACTGGCATGGTCTGGGCACAGGGAGAAGCTGGCAATGGCTAGAATGTATTGGGAGCAGTGGGGAAGGCTCTGCTGGGATTGACAGTGTTGGTGAGTGTTCACCGTTCCAACCTGGACCGCCCTGCCTCAGTGGCTCAGTACCCTGCCTACAATGTCTCCACCTCTCTAGTGCCCTTAGAAATGGAAAAACCGGCCAGGCGCGGTGGCTCACGCCTGTCATCCCAGCACTCTTGGAGGCAGAGGTGGGCGGATCACCTGAGATCAGGAGTTCAAGACCAGCTTGACCAACATGGAAAAACCCCGTCTCCACTAAAAATACAAAATTAGCCGGGCGTGTTGGCGCATGCCTGTAATCCCAGCAATAAGGGAGGCTGAGGCAGGAGAATCACTTGAATCCAGGAGGCTGAGATGGCAGTGAGCCGAGATCGCACCATTGCACTCCAGCCTGGGCCACAGAGTGAGACTCCGTCTCAAAAGAAAAAATAACTGGAAAAACCCCTGAGCTTTGCTTATAGTCCTCCAGGATGAGAGGGAGCAGCAAGAATGAGAGAAGGTGAGGATGGAGCTGGAGCCAATTAAGGCACTCATCTCAGGGTTCTGGTTGATATGGTGTGGCAAGGGGCGTGTTAATACAGTTGCCAGATGCACTGACAGCATCGGAATTATCCAAGTGGATGCCATTTGTCCTGGGGTCTGGCCGTTTTACAGCATATTAAGGATAGGAGACTAGGACCACAAGTCTCCACAGGTCCTTCTCTGCTTCTAATTGCCACAGACAGGGCCATGCAAAGGCAGCCAAGAGGGAGGGGAGTTACTGTTACTCCACCTGTCTGGCCTGTTTCCTCTGGTTCCAGAGAAACTCCTCCTTGGATTTAGGGGCCCACAGGGACTTCCCAACTCTCGCCGCTCATTAAGCCCGTTTGATTTAAAAGGATAAGATTAAATACACAGCCCACAGCCAAGATTCCAGATGTTAAGCCAGCCTTCCCTTTGTGGTTGGGGTCCCCTGCTAAGTAGTACTAGTAATTAACATCTAAAGCCGGGTTCTGAGGGGCTGGAAGGGGTGGGAATCAGGGAAGAAGGGGCCCTGGCTCTTGGCCCGGCTCGGCTGTTTTTATTAGTCCACGATCTGAGCCATTCATTTGGTTTCTTCATTTTTCCCTACCGGGAACTGACCCTCTACCAAACCTCTGTCCCTTGTGAGCAAGCTGTGAAAATCAAAGGGGGTTAACAGAGTTATTCTGCAAAAGCATTAAAAAGCCCCCACAGAACGGCGCTGTCCCATACCGTACACACTCGCCACATGCTGCTATTTAAACCTAATTAAAATGAAACATTCAATTCTTGGGTCATGTGCGTCACATTTCGCATGTGGCTAGCGGCTACCATATTGGCCACCTCACAGAAAGAACACTGCCATCACCAAGTTCTATTGGACAGCGCTGCTCCACAGCTTCTCTTGGATTTCTCTCCACAAAAAAATCACAGAAAAAACGACCCCAGCCTTGTCAATGCTCAGGAGGGCAATGCTTCTTATGTTGGGGGGGGGGGGGGTTGCTTTTGTTTTTGGAGGGGGACAGTGTCTCGCTCAGTCGCTCAGGCTGGACTACAGTGACATGATCTGGGTTCGCTGCAACTTCTGCCTCCCGGGTTCAAGCGATTCTCCTGTGTCAATCTCCCGAGTAGCTGAGATTACAAGGTGTGCACTACCACACCCGGCTAATTTTTGTATATTTAGTAGAGATGGGGTTTCACCATGTTGGCCAAGTTGGTCTCGAACTCCTGACCTCAAAAGATCTGCCCACCTCGGCCTCCCAAAGTGTTGGGATTACAAGCATGAGCCACTGCACCCGGCCCCAGTGCGTCTGAATGCCTCCAAGAACAGCAGTCCCTTACCCAGACACAGTAAGGCCACCACCAGGCCCTCTTCCAAATTCTAGAAGCAAAATGGCACCATTTTTCTTCCCAACACTTAAACCAAGTGTTGGCGAGTAAAGGGCTTTTCCCCCATGGCTCCCACTGCCTTTATACTCAGATGGCCCTTTCAGACCGAATCTATTATTTACACAGTCCTACTTTTAAGAGAATGCATTTCAAACATTTCCTCAACAGTAGTGTAAAGTCTGTGCAAAGCCAGGGTCCAGGACAACCAATCACTTCCCCCCGTTGGCCTGACAGGCCTTTCTGAACAGCACCAGAAAATGGCCAACTTGAACTATTTAACAAAACAAAAGGACACAGTCCTCCCCCCGCCAAGTGTTAAAAGCATTCCAAAAGAAAAGGCCGAAACAGAAGCTCCTCCCCTCCAATCTGTTCCTCATCTGTCCAAGGATTTACTGGCTCTCGCACTAAATTAATCAATTGCCAAAAGAGAGCTAAAACCACAGCTCCAATGTAAATACTTCTTGGTAACGATCCCTCAGCGTGACACTTCAGATTTCAAGTGGCTGGGTGGCCTTCCAAACGCCTCATTAAATGGCAACTTTATAGCATTAAGAGGAAAAGGCTCTGGGATTTTCTGTACAAATGTATAAATCAATCTTTTCAAAGACAAACAATAGAACAACCCGAAAAATGTACGTGATAGGGGACGGGGCTCAAGGAGGAGTGTCGAGAAACTGAGGAAGGAGAAACTGACGCCGACAGAGGTTGGTCTAAAGTTTTTCGTGGCTCCGGGCACGAGGGTATCTTGACTGGGAACATTTCCATTCCATCCAACATGCGTTTTTCCATTACCGAACGGGACCATTCTCCCGATGGTGAGATCCCATGCCCTGTATCATCCCAGACTGACTTCCTATCCCTCACAGCATTTATCATAAAGATTTCCAACTCACAGGCAGTTAAAATCGGTCAAGCTTACGAACTTCTCTCAGGGAATGATTTAGTGTTAAGAAAAACTACATCCTCAACAGTTGGTTATTGATTACCCTCTGTGTTTAAGACATAGTAAGGGTTAGAAAAGCACATTCTCTTCTCTCCCTCAAATCATTTCACATGCCTTGTAGAGTATAAACCACCCAATTAACAGCTAAGCCTACAAAGACACCACTGCCTCACAAATCGAGTATATAGCCCTGACCAATCCAATCCCCTTTTCTTTTTAGAAAAGCTTTCATGGGGCCAGGTGCAGTGGCTCACACCTGTAATCCCTGCACTTTGGGAGCCCAAGGCAGGCAGATGACCTGAGGTCAAGGGTTTGAGACCAGCCTGGCCAATATGGTAAAACCCCATCTCTACTACAAATACAAAAATTAAGCCAAGCATGGTGGCGTGCCTGTAATCCCAGCTACTCAGGAGGCTGAGGCAGGAGAATGACTTGAACTCGGTGGGCAGAAGTTGCAGTGAGCTGAGATCATAGCACTGCACTCCCGCCTGGGCAACAGAGGGAGGGAAAAAAGGGAAGGAAGGAAGCAGAAGAGAGAAGTGAATAGGGAAAGAAGAGAAAAGGAAAAAGGAAGGAAGGAAGAAAGGAAGGAAGGAAGGAAAGAAGGGAGGAAAGAAAGAAGGGAGGACAGACGGCAGGCAGGCAGGCAGGCAAAGCTTCTATGGGCAATGTCTGTGCCATTCAAATTCCACTGCCGTAAATGGCCCAAAACAGCTGCACCCCTGGAACCCAGGCTCGAAAAACAGGGTTGTATCCCTTTGATACGCCCAAATGCCCACTGTGTGTTGGAAGTTAACAAGGCTGAACAACTCCCACTCCCTCCCTGACGCTTGCCACCCTTCAACGAAGCAGCCTTTCCAAGCTATGTGTGACTGTCCCTCCCATAAACCAATCCATTGTATTTTTCCTTTAGAAAAAGTTTTTCTCCCCCTCCCCCACATAAAACTGCTGACTGAAAGCAAAGCGTAGGACAGTTTTGAGACACAGTGCATGCACAGGCAACCCTCAGCATTTGGGCATGTGTCATTCTTGACACTGTCCCCCCAACTGGCAGTTCTCAGTACAGCTATGCAAAATTTTGTCAGATTCCTGTGGAAAAATCACCCCCATTGTTCCAACAGAACAACGGACAATTGATCATCAGGACAGCGAGAGGAGGGAAGCAGACTCTGCAGATCTCAGGAATGGCACTTCTCTGCTGTAAAAATGGTTCCTATTGGAAAAGCTGCCACCCCTCCTAGCCCTCCTCCATTCTCAATACTGCTCTCTCCATCTCAGAAAGCAAAATGAAACAAAATCAAGCCTGTGGATGAAAGTGCACACCGCTCTCAGGCTCCGAATGTGGTCTCTCCACTGACACCCGAAGTCCTCCCAGAGAGGGCGTCCCAGGATGCCGACAGTGCTCCAGGCATTTCTGAAGCAAGAGTCACTTTCCTAACACACTTCCCACTCTGTCACTGCCTCTCCATTCACACTACATATCGATTTTGTGTGTGTGTAAAATCTGCTTTTCCCCTAGAGCCTACCAAGTGTGTACTTAAAAATATCCACTACATTGTAGAATTTTCAGAACTCATCGAAGTGGTCAATACACAGAAATCGACGGTAAGAATGAGCCCAGCCCATAGCAAACACCGAGGAAGCAAGCACACAAGGAATAGGCCAGTCCAAGTATGCACATGGCACAGCCTGGCACTGGTTCTTGCACCCAGGCGGCATTCAAGAGATAAGTACCGAGGCCGGGCATGGTGGATCATGCCTGCAATTCCACCACTTCGGGAGGCTGAGGCAGTGAATCACCTGAGGTCAGGACCAGCCTGGCCAGCGTGGTGAAACCCCGTCTCTACTAAAAATACAAAAAATTAGCTGGGTGTGGTAGCGGGTGCCTGTAATCCCAGCTACTCAGGAGGCTGAGACACAAGAATTGCTTGAACCCAGGAGGCAGAGGTTGCAGTGAGTCGAGATCATGCCACTGCATTCTACCCTGGTCAACAGAGAAAGACTAAATCTCAAAAAAAAAAAAAAAAAAAAAAAAAAAAGAGAGAGAGAGAGAGACAAATGCAGAATCTACCTGATGCAGAAGTGCCTCTGGGCTCTACCTGTAATAGTCATTGGGTCCTCCCATAAGACCTCAGTTCCACCCTGGGCCATGGCTGAGGGCCCACGCATCTCAGCATCCTTCACAAAAGCAGTTTCTGTCAGGGAGTTTCCTGGTCCTTTGCCAACCCACAGTTCTCAGAAGGGTGGAAGGGCAAAGGGAGGAATTTCTCCAGTGGGCAGAACCTCATCAGAGAGGAGAGAAGAAGGGAGTCTAGGCAGCAAGCTCAGCAAGCTGGGAGGAAGGAGGCGTGGCAGGGAAGGAAGGGGTCCAGGGGAGGCACATAAACAACTTGGCACTAGAAAACTCAGCCAAAGCTTGGAGTCACTACCAGCCTGAGAGTTCACCCAATGCAGCAACATGCTTTAAACAAATGTATTGTTAATTGTGGAAGATATGCACTGATCTGTTTTTTCAGTGTGTCAATGAAACTATATAGATAATGGCTAGGCATGGTGGCTCATGCCTGTAACCCTAGCACTTTGGAAGGCCAACTCGGGCGGATGACCTGAGGTCAGGAGTTACAGACCAGCCTGGCCAACATGGTAAAACCCCGTCTCCACTAAAATTACAAAATTAGCCGGGTGTGGTGGTGGGTGCCTGTAATCGCAGCTACTTGGGAGGCTGAGGCAGGAGAATCACTTGAACCCAGGAGGTAGAGGCTGCAGTGAGTCACTGCACTCCAGCTTAGGAAAAAAGAGAAATTACAAAAAAAAAAAAAAACCTCAAAAACAACATACAAAAAACAAAAACAAAAACAAACTATACAGATAATGCTTAATCTCCTCCCTAATTCTACTCTCTTTTCCCAAGATAATTGCTGTTTTCTGGTTTTCATGTCAACCTTTTGGACACAGCATTGATCTACTGTTATATTCATATAGAAAAAAAAACATCACTTGACGTAATGGCCACATAGTGTACTTATGCTATACTGTGCTGCTCTTTCCTTAGTGATAATGTTTTATTACTTTTCTTTTTTTACATTTGTGGCTGATTAGGGAGAGACATTTTAGAGATCATTACATCTATATAAAAAAATGCACTTCCTTCTTTAAAATTGCCACATAGTGTTCTGTAATGTGGACTTACATATTTTATTCATTCATTCTTTTGATAAATGTTTAGTTTTCATTTGTCCCCATTTCAAACACTTCTGGAGTGAATATGTGTTCAGATGCAAGTATTTCTTTAGAACACAATTCTAGAAGTACAATTTCTGAGTCAAAGAATATGTACAATTTTAACAGATGACAAAACACCTTTGACATGTCTCACTCTCACTGACGGTATGCAAAGACCCAAACTTTACCCTGCTTGATTCCATCATTCTTAAGTTTTTACCTAAGCCTAACCTTAATCCTAACATTGTCTAAACTGGATGGTAAAGATTTAAAAAAAAAAAAAAATCCCACTGCTTTGATTGGCGTTTCTCTGATTACCTAACAGCCCAAGCATTTTTTTTTTTCTTTTTTCTTTTTTGCCATTTACACTTTTTCTTCTGGAAGTTGCCATTTCATACACTCCACACATTTTTCTTCTGGGTATTTTACTCATTAATTTACACATTTTTACGTATTCACTTCATCATCTATTCTGTTTTGTACGTTTCTCTTTGTCTATCAGTTTTTTAAAATTTTACTTATGGCATCGTCCCACAAACAATATGGTAGCTTCCTATTAACAATATAGTGGCAGGCCAGGGACAGTGGCTCACACCTATAATCCCAGCACTTTGGGAGGCTGAGGCGGGTGGATCATTTGAGGCCAAGAGTTTGAGACCAGCCTGTTCAACATGGCAAAACCCTCTCTCTACTAAAAATTAAAAAATTAGCCGGGAGTGGTGGTGGATGGCAAAACCCCATCTGTACTAAAAACACAAAAATTAGCCAGGAATGGTGGTGGGCACTTGTAGTCCCAGTTACTCGAGAGCCTGCGGCAGGACAATCACTTGAACCTGGGAGGCAGAGATTGCAGTGAGCCGAGACCACACCATTGCACTCCAGCCTGGGTGACAGAGCGAGACTCCGCTTCAAAACAACAACAACAAAAACACAATACAGTGGCATCCAAATTGTTGTCAACAGTAGAATCCTTTCTGGAGTGCAGTGGAATCCCAAACAGCAGACAACAGCAGACCTGCCCTGGCTGAGGCTGAATGGGCATCCTAGGGTCTCACCAATTCTTCTATCTTGATTCCAGAGTGTTTCTCAGAGCCTCTAAGAGCAGAATTTGAAATCACAGATTCAGTCCAACTCCCTCATGTAACAAATGAAGAAATCTAGGATAAAAGCTACCAGAGGGATAAGCCTAAAGCCTAACAGAAACAAGATTGGCCAGACCTAAGGTCTCTGTTCTGTGTCTGAGAACCCAACCCAGGATGTATGTATGTATGTATGTATGTATGTATGCATGCATGCAGTTATTTTTGAAACAGAGTGCTGCTCTGTCACCCAGGCTGGAGTGCAATGGAGCAATCTCAGCTCACTGCTACCTCAGCCTCCTGGGTTCAAGCGATTCTCCGGCCTCAGTCTCCTGAGCAGTTGGGATTACAGGCACCTGCTACCACACCCAGCTAATTTTTGTATTTTTAGTAGAGATGGGGTTTCACCATGTTGGCCAGGCTGGACTCAAGCTCCTGACCTCAGGTGATCCGCCCTCCTTGGCCTCCCAAAGTGCTGTGATAACAGGCATGAGCCACCGTGCCCAGCCTTAACACAGGATTTGAATTATAGAGAATAGGGCCAGGTACTGCGGCTCACGCCTGTAATCTCAGCACTTTGGGAGGTGAGGCAGGCAGATCGGTTGAATGAAACCTCGCCTCTACTACAAATACAAAAATTAGCCCCACGTGGTGGCAGGCGTCTATAATCCCAGCTAGTCAGGAGGCTGAGGAATGAGAGGCAGAAGTTGCAATAAGCCGAGATTGCGCCACTGCACTCCAGCCTGGGCGACAGAGTGAGAATCTGTCTCAAAATAAATAAATAAAAATAAAAAAATAAAAATTTATAGAGGGTAGATTTATTCCAATTTGATCTGAAAACTTAATTCAGCAACTTAGCATCTGATTCATGTACTTTTCTTTCAAAGAAAAAGTAGCATGCTGGCCAGATGCGGTAGCTCATGCCTGTAGTCCCAGCACCCTGGGAGGCCGAGGCAGGCAGATCACCTGAGGTCAGGAGTTCGAGAACAGCCTGGCCAACATGGTGAAACCTCATCTCTACTAAAAATACAAAAATTAAACCGGCCTGGTGGTGCACGCCTGTAATCCCAGCTACTCAGGAGACTGAGGCAGGAGAATCGCTTGAACCCAGGAGGCAGAGTCTAAAGTGAGCTGAGATTGTGCCACTGCACTCCAGCCTGGGCAACAGAGCAAGATTCTGTCTCAAAAAAAAAAAAAAAAAGAAAAGAAAAGAAAAAGTAGCATGCTGATAAACTCATAATTTCACTCAAAACTCATTTTAATGAATATTTATCGTCACTAGTTATTAATGCATTAACTTCCTGTCTCTCCCCATCACAATATAAGCTCCCTGAGAGCAGAGAATTCTTATCTGTCCTTCTTTCTTATGCCCCCTGGACTTTTTTTTGGGGGGGAGGGGGATGGAGTCTGGCTCTGTCACCCACCTGTAATCCCAGCACTCTGGGAGGCCAAGGTGGGTACATCACTTGAGGTCAGGAGTTCAAGACCAGCCTGGTCAACATGGAGAAACCCCGTCTCTACTAAAAAGTACCAAAGGAATTAGCTAGGCATGGTGGCTCATGCCTGACGTCCCAGCTACTCGGGAGGCTGAGGCAGGAGAATAACTTAAACCTCGGAGGCGGAGGTTGCAGTGAGCTGAGATTGCGCCACTTCACTCCAGCCTGAGTGACAGAGTGAGACGCCATCTCAAAAAAAAAAAATATATATATATATATCTCTATAGATATAGAGAGATATATACATACACACACACACATACATACATACATACATGCCTGGGCATGTTGGCTCGCGCCTGTAATTCCAGCACTCTGGGTGGCCGAGGTAGGTGGATCACCTAAGGTCAGGAGTTTGAGACCAGCCTGGCCAACATGGTGAAACCCCGTCTCTACTAAATACAATAAAATTAGCCAGGCGTGGTAGCATGGGTCTGTAGTGCCAGCTACTTGGGAGGCTGAGGCAGGAGAATAGCTTGAATCCAAGAGGCAGAGGTTGCAGAGAGCTGAGATCGCACCATTGCACTCCAGCCTAGGCAACAAGAGCGAAACTCCATCTCAAAAAAAAAAAAAAAAAATATATATATATATATACACACACACACACACATACATATAGAAATGGGATGAGACAAGTCAGTGTTATTAAAAATACATTCCTGGGAGACTAACTCTAATTTACAAAGCAAGTCAAATCCAATCATAATGGCAACTATTAGATGTAGGTCTTAGAACTCCTAGACCACAGAGAAAAAGATTTATGAAGAGCTTTCAGTTAAATGCCAACCTGCTGATCAGAGATCCCAGTTCTAAACTATAGACAGAAAGCTTCCTTTCAGCTGGGCATGGTGGCGCATGCCCGTAATCCCAGCACTTTGGGAGGCCTAGGTGGGTGGATCATGAGGTCAGGAGTTCGAGACCAGCCTGGCCAATGTGGTTTTAAGACCCCGTCTCTACTAAAAATACTAAAATTAGCCACGCATGGTGGCAGGTGCCTGTAATCCCAGCTACTTGGGAGGCTGAGGCTGGGGAATCGCTTGAACCTGGGAGGTGGAGGTTGCAGTGCACCAAGATTGTGCCATTGCACTCCAGCCTGGGTGACGAGAGCGAGACTTTGTCTCAAAAAAAAAAAAAAAAAAAAAGCAAAAGCAAGCTACGTTTCTACTCTTGTGTGTGAGGTTATAAGAGCTCATGTTTACCCGACTTGGCTGCCAGGATATTTACAGCTTCCATTTGGCCCCCTCGAAATCAAAAAGAATGTGTTCCGGCCCAGGCCCACCACTCCAGGGAACAATAACTATTTCATACATTGGTATTTAGTTACAGAGCTATGAATGCCCAATAGCCAATCAAAATAGGGTTCCTGCAGATCAGATTTTGATCTCTGCAAATGAGGACAAAAGCTAAAGCCAACTCTGGACAAGCAAGAGAGAGAAAACATTCTGTTCATAGAATTTTGAACATCCTACTTTTCTCCATTCATAGAGAGGGCTATTGAAGCAGTGATGGAATGCCGTATACACAGCAGAATGTTGAGACAGGGGCAGTCCACGTGGCATGGAATCTTGCTGTGTTCTCAAAGATTTGAATAATAATTTAATCATCTGTGTCTTCAAATTAGCCAAATTTGAAAAATCTTAATGGATTTCCATATACAGCATAAACCAACATGTCCATCATTGCTCTGGTCTTTTAAAGGCAAGTATTGCTGAGAACACTGTAAGTAGTTTAGCAGAGCCAAAATCAGATCTAAGTGATTAAATCACAGATTAGTTTGGTCAGTGAAGGCACTTTTTTTTCCAATTACAGAAAGAAAACATTTTTTCCTTTATCTAACAAAGATCCTGAAGATAATGAGAAGAAAACATTTTAAAATCTGCCTTGAAAGGGAAAAAATTTTCTTCTAAGAAGAAAACATCTTAAAATCTGCCTTGGAAGGGAAAAAATTCTCCAATCCTTATACAGCTCTGAAGGCTGCTGCACAGGAAAGAAAAAGGAAGGACAAGGCAATTGAAATGTAAGCATGAAACACCTACCAGTGGACAAACTGAGTTTACCTCTTGCTGAAACCGATCTGACCATTCATAAGAATGCTAGATGCTCTGCAAATCCTGCTAAGAGGAGACTCAGGAAACAGCTATCAGAGTAACTTACAGTTATTCTCAATCTTAGCCTTTATTCTCTAAAAAAAGACAGAGTGTGTGACAACTTGCTGGGGTTATACTGAGAGAAATGTCCATTCTTAACATCCATTTAAGCATTCCGCCACTGACAGGAATTAGAATACAAATGGGTGGCCGCCCCCAGTGAATGACCGTTATCAATGTCCTGGTCCGACTGCTGATCCACCTACATTGTCGGACAGTGCCGTGTCTATACAGCCAGTCAGTTAATGGAGGAAGGGTAGATAATAACAGATGTTTAAATACTGGGTTAGCCATTTTCTAACAAATTGGAAAATGAGCCGAGGTCATGTGACCACCAAGAAAAGAGAATGTGAGCATGTCCATGTCCATGCTCTTCTTCAAGTATCCTTCATTCGTGGTCCCTCTAAGCGACAGGCCCAGACACTTCACAGCAAGCTATGCCATTCATGGTCTTGGGACTGTCTATGTTCTTCTGAAGTTCAGAAAAAGAGAATAGTGCTTTTAAAGACACATTCTGGTAAAATAGGCTGGTTGATGGGAGTACTGGGAAAGGATGGATCCAGTTGTTTGGGACCAAGAAAAAAGCTCCTGGGGAAGGCACGGAGCAGAGGGCATCTCCAGTGGATGAAGTGGCCCAGGACAGTGCTCCCAGGCTTGCTCTGCCGTCTGTCATGCATTTCAGTTACCACCAACCACAAGCAGTCTGAGCATGTGAGGTGCTAGGGTGCTTGTTGAGCTTATCAATTAGAGTCATGGTATTTTTCTCCTTGTCTCAAAAAATCAAATGCAAACCACTTCAGATCTCTGCACTCTGATTTAGCCATTAAAATACTAGTACTAGAGCTAATTAATACAGAGTTGTAAGATATCTTCATAAACAAAAATAGTCCAGGCATGGTGGCTCACGCCTGTATCCCAGCACTTTGGGAGGCCAAAGTGGCTGGATCACCTCAAGTCAGGAGTTCGAGACTAGCCTGGCCAATATGGTGAAACCCCATCTCTACTAAACATACAAAATTAGCTGGGTGCGATGGTGTGCACCTGTAATCCCAGCTACTTGGGAGGGTGAGGCAGAATCACTTGAACCCGGGAGGCAGAGGTTGCAGTGAGCCAAGATTGTGCCACTGCATTCCAGCCTGGGCAACAAGAGCAAAATTCCATCTCAAAATAAATAAATAAATAAATACGTAAATACATAAATACATAAATAAACCTTTCAGCAAAGTTTCCCAAGCAAATTTCTGTGAAGCAATTTTCCTTTTGACCTGCATTAGGGATACCAGGCGCGACCTTACTGGAAGTGACATGAGGACAATGAACAAAGCACAGCATTTTAAAGCAAATTATGAAAGAGAAAAGATTGACCTTCTGGGCCGGGCATGGTGGCTCATGCCTGTAATCCTAGAACTTTGAGAGGCCGAGGGAGGCAGATAACTTAAGCTCAGGAGTTCAAGTCCAGCCTGGGCAACGTAGCGAGTTCCCATCTCTACCAAAAATCCAAAAAAATAAAATATGAGCTCGGCATGGTGGTATGTGCCTGTGGTCCCAGCTGCTTGGGAGGCTGAAGTGGGAGAATTGCTTGAGCCCGGTAGACCAAGGTTGCAGTAAGCCGAGATTGCATCGCTGCACTCCAGCCTGGGTGACAGAGTGAGAACCCATCTCAAAAAAAACAAAAAAAAAAATTGACTTTCTGATAAAGCACTAATGAATCTAAACTGTAAACTGTTAATAATCCTATGCTACTCATAAGAGAAGTTTTAACACAGCTGAAATTTTAAAATGCAGTGATGCTATCCTAGAGTAACAATCATCATTCACCAGAAGTTTAAACTAGGCCGGACACATGGAATAACTCATTGAATCCTCACAACTTCCCATGAGTAGATACTACTAATATCCCCATTTTATAGAGAAATCTGAGGCACAGATAGTTTCCAAAGCCATGCAAATGTGAAAATGCTGGAACCTGGGCAGTCTCAGAACCCAGTGGTCTGACAAGCTGCACAGACACTGCAACGTTTTAAGAAGTGAATTTGAGGCCATACCTGGTCACCACCCAGAACTGGGGCTCTATTGCTTTCATCTTTATGTCCCTTGGCACACAGCTCGACTCCAGAGTCAATGCCCTGTGTTACCTTATGCTCAGGGAAATTTGGGTAATTGTGGATGACAGTGTAGTTACAGAGTTTATAATTCAAAATAGTATTGAAGACCTGCAGATGGTGGATTACATTTAATTATTAAGACCAACCTCCAAACAATTAGAATAGGAGGATGCGGCAAGATTGCTGGAAACAAAAATCCAAATTCAGGCCAGGTACGGTGGCTCACGCCTGTAATCCCAGCACTTTGGGAGGCCGAGGCAGGTGGATCACTTGAGGTCAGGAGTTCGAGACCAGCCTGATCAACAAAGACACAAAAATTAGCCAGGCATGATGGCACACGCCTGTAATACCAGGTACTTGAGAGGCTGAGGCAGGAGAGTCACTTGAACCCAGGAGGCAGAGGTTGCAATGAGTTGAAATCACGCCACTGCACTCCAACCTGGGCAACAGAGTGAGACTGTTGCCAGAAAAAAAAAAAAAAAAAAAAATTCAAATTCAAATTCAAAGATCAATAGCATTCCTTTACACTAGCAATAACCAAATAGAGAATGCAATACTAAGAAAAACACTGGCTGGTATAATAACCAAAACTAGAAAGTACATAGGCACAAGTCTTAAGAGAAACTTTAGTAAGAAATCATAAAACTTTATTAAAGGATACAAAAGAAGATTTGGATTAATGAGAGGTGATAAACCTTATTTATGGAGAGGAGAAGACAATGTTTTAAGGATGTCAATATTTCCCAATTAGTAACTTCAGTGAAATTCCAGTAAGTTTCTCAACAAGAATTTTTAGGAAACTTGAAAAATATTTTAATGTTTACATGGGAGGAACTGAGAATAAGACAACTGTGAAAAAGGAGTATGAAAAGGATGGACTCATTCTATCAAATATTAAAACACATCAGATAACTATAGTAATTAACATAACATTGATGCAGGAATAGACAGATTATCAGAAGGGAATAACCATAACACTGACCTATATATTTTTAGGGACTAAGTATGTGAGGCAAGACCATGTTAATCACTGCACTGGATTTTTAATCCATTTGGGATGTGTGTGTGTGTGTATATATAATCCCAAATGGATTATATATTTAAATATATGTTAAATTTACATATTTATAAATATATTTTAAATATATATTAAATGTATACATAAACATATATTTAAAACATGTTTATGTGTGTGTGTGTGTGTGTATATATATTTTTTGAACAGGGTCTCACTCTGTCACCTAGGCTGGAGTGCAGTGGCCTGATCTCAGCTCACTGCAACCTCCGCCTCCCAGGTTCAAGTGATTCTCCCACCTCAGCCTCCTGAGTAGCCAGGATTATAGGCATAAGCAACTACGCGCAGCTAATTTTTTTGTATTTTTAGTAGAGACAGGGTTTCACCATGTTGGCCAGGCTGGTCTCGAAATCCTGGCCTCAAGTGATCAGTCTGCCTTGGCCTCCCAAAGTGCTGGGATTACAGGCATGAGCCACCATGCCCGGCCTTGAAATATATTTTTAATTCATCTTAAATTTGTTTTTCCCTTCAGAGGGTAGATCTAATTATATATTTTCCACATGAAAGCCAAAAAAGCCTTAAATATGAAAAATTACTGGAAGAAAGATATAGAGGATACAGAGAATTTTCTTAAAACAAAACAGAAAAGGCAGTTAAAATCAATGACTCCATGGACATGGCCAGATCTCAAAGGGAAAAAACGAGGAGTATAAAAAGCAAGATATAATATATTAATACTATTTATGTCAACTAAAATACACATAAAAATGCATATGCTTATCTATAAACAGTACATAGTATTTAAACATCAAAACCTACACTGGAAGGATATGCACTAAACTGGAATGGAATGGAGTTGGGGTTTCTCAGGATCAAAGGGGACTTTCATTATAATTTTTTTTGTTGTTTAAACAAAGACTAAAAGCAAATATAGCAAAACATGAATGACCATTAAATCTGAGTGGCAGATATATAGATGTTTGCTACATTATGTTTTGCTTTTTTTTTTTTTTCTTTTAAGATAGAGTCTTACTCTGCTGCCCAGGCTCGATGGAGTGTAGTGGCATGATCTCGGCTCACTGCAACCTCTGTCTCCTGGGTTCAAGCAATTTTGCTGCCTCAGCCTTCCAAGTAGCTGGGACTACAAGCATGCGCCACTACACCCGGCTAATTTTTGCATTTTTAGTAGAGATGGAGTTTCACTATGTTGGCCAGGCTGGTCTTTAACTCCCAACCTCAGGTGATCCACCTGCCTCAGCCTCCCAAAGTGCTGGGATTACAGGTGTGAGCCACAGCACCCAGCCGCATTTTCTCTATCTTTTAAGTTCCGAAAAGAATTCTAAAAATGCAAATGTTAAATCTAGTGTTTCTTCATCAACTTCCTTATCAATTCAGTATTTTCTTGATTATTTATAATCCCATTGTTGCTTCAAAACATGTAACTTTAACAGGGCAGACTAATAAGTGGTTACTGATCTCACCTGTGATGATTGATTTTTATGTGCCAATGTGGCTAGGCTACAGTGCCCAGTTGTTTGGTCAAGCAGCAATCTAGATGTCGCTGTGAAAGTATTTTTTTTAGCAGTGATTAATATTTAAACCAGTAAACTCTGAGTTCATAATGTGAGTGGGCTTCATCCAATTAGTTGAAGACCTTAACAGAAAAGATTGAGGTTTCTTGAAGGAGATGGAATTGCCCCCTCAAGACTAGCATGTAGAAACCCCGCCTAAGTATCCAGCCTGCCTGGCTTGCACCCAATTAAGACTTAAGACTGCGCCCAGGCAGGGTGGTTCACGCCTGTAATCCCAGCATTCTGGGAAGCCGAGGTGGGCGGATCACCTGAGGTTGGGAGTTCAACCAGTCTGACCAACACGGAGAAACCCATCTCTACTAAAAATACAAAATTAGCCGGGCGTGGTAGTGCATGCCTGTAATCCCAGCTACTCAGGAGGCTGAGGCAGGAGAATCGCTTGAACCTGGTAGGTGGAGGTTGTGGTGAGCCAAGGTCACACCATTGCATTCATGACTCACTGCAGCCTTCACCTCCTGGGTAATCCTCCTACCACAGCCTCCTGAGTAGCTGGGAGTACAGGCACATGCTACCATGCCCAGATAATTTTTTAATTTTTTTGTAGAGATGGGGTCTCATTATGTTGCCCAGGCAGGTCTCAAACTCCTGGCTCAAGCAATTCTCCTGCCTCAGTCTCCCAAAGTGCTAGGATATGTAAGCAAATTTCTTAAATCTCGATTGCTCTCAAGAGCTCTCTATACACATACATATATATAGGCATACATATATATATGTACACATATATACATACAGTCATGAATTGCTTAATGATAGGAATATGTTCTGAGAAATGTGTCGTTAGGTAATTGTCATTGTGTAAAAATCATGCAGTGTACTTACACAAAACTAGATGGGAATATATATATTATTTATGCTTTTTTTCACATGGAAAACCAAATGTTTCAGCACCATTACTATCAATCATTTCCCCTACTAGTCCTGGAACGCCAATATCAAATGCCATTAGCAGGTTTTTTTGTGTATGTTCCATTATAATCATATGGGCCCATCATCATATATGCAATCTGTCAGCGACTGAAATGTCATTATTCAGTGCAAGACTGTACACACACACTCATACACACACGTATGCAGATATATATATGTATGTGTGTGCATATATATCCTCTCAGTTCTGTTTCTCTGTAGAACCCTAATATGCCAATGTTTCAAGTTTGGGGACAGCCATGGTTTCTCAACAACTAAATGGCTACAATAAATACAATGTTTATAACACTGAAAAGGGCAGAAAAGCCTGCCTTGGGGGAGCCCGAAGGAGCAATGACTGGCCAGTTAACATAGACACAGTGGGTCTAAACATCAGCCAGGTGGCCTCTTGTTGGATGTGTGTTTCCTAGTGGCAATCTCTCTGTCTGCCTGGGACTACTTATTGGCAAGATGCTTTCTAGGGGACACATGTCCACACTCCCATGGAGGGGGATAAAGAAGAGCTAGACAAGTGACCTGTGTCCTTCCCGTACCCATGATTTTTCCCCAGGGAAATTCTCCGTGTTTGCTTTACCAAAATCTCAAGTTGACCGGCCCTGAGATGGAGCACTCTCTAGACTGCCCTACTACCTTCTATGGCTAGGTTCCCTGCTTTGCCCACAAGTTGTCAACAGCCCCAGGTGGGCACGTTTTACACACACACACACACACACACACACACACACACCCCACTCACCTTAATCTGCTCAACACAACTCCAAATACCACACATGCCCTGATACGAAGTGACTCCCAAAGATAAGTTGGTACCCCTTTTCCTAGTGTAGATCCCTTGATTTCAAAGAAAATATATTGGAGTCATTTCAATATTCTGCTTTTTTAGCCAGGCATGGTGGCTCACGCCTGTAATCCCAACACTTTGGGAGGCCGAGGAGGGCTGATGACTTGAACCCAGGAGGTTGAGGCTGCCATGAGCTGTGTTTGCACCACTGCACTCCAGCCTGGGTGACAGAGCAAGACTCTTATCTCCCCCCCCCAAAAAAAAAAACTGTATTTATGTTCATTTTATTTTGGTTTGACTGTTGCAAATCAAGAAATCTCAAGTATGGGCCGAGCACAGTGGCTCACACCTGTACTTTGGGAAGCTGAGGCAGATGGATCACTTGAGGTCAGGAATTCGAGACTAACCTGGCCAACATGGCGAAACCCAGTCTCTACTAAAAAATACAAAAATAAGCCAGGCGTGGTGGCACACGCCTGTAATCCCAGCTACTCAGGAGGCTGAGGCAGGAGAATCGCTTAACGCAGGAGACGGAGATCATGAGCTGAGATCATGTCACCGCACTCCAGCCTGGGTGACAGAGCAAGACTGTCTTAAGAACAAAAAAAGAAAGCTCAAGCAAGAAACAAGAATGAAGGTATGGAAGCAATGATTCAAGATGACAATACATATTATTAAAATACTTCTTGACATGCACTTTCTATATAATTGCTATGAATTAAAGATTTCTCCATTAGATCATACAACTATTCCAAATACAGGTGATCCTCTACTATCCCCATTAGATGACAGCTGAAAATGTTTTGGGGGCAATTTGATTAAATGTAAGTGAATCTATATTATTAGATGCAAATATCCCATTTACAATATTAAAATATGATACACTTAAGATATCTTAAGGTGCTAATAGAATAATGCATATACACGTCTATATTATATACATGAATATGTAAACATTATATAAATTAATGCTAACTTAGAAAGATTTCTGCTTTCTTCCCAACTCTCACTCTCACACTTTAGGAAAACATTTATTTAAAGTCTACAGTGGCACTGGCATTTTTACACCACTTCCTGTGATTACAGCTACATTTTGAGTTTTCCAGAACATATCTTCTTCACTTTGATCTAAGTTATTTGAATAAGGTTCTTAACTTGTTCCTTTTTTTTTTTTTTTGAAACAGTCTCGCTCTGTCACACATGCTAGAGTGCAGTGGTACGATTTCTACTCACTGCAACCTCCACCTCCCGGGTTCAAGCAACTCTCCTGCCTCAGCCTCCTGAATAGCTGGGATTACAGGCGCCCACCACCATGCCCGGCTAATTTTTGTATTTTTAGTAGAAACAGGGTTTCATCATGTTGACCAGTCTGGTCTTGAACTCCTCACCTCAGGTGATCCACCCGCCTCGCCCTCCCAAAGTGCTGGGATTATAGGCGTGAGCAACTGCGCCTGGCCAACTTGTTCCATTTTTAAATGATCTTTAAAAAAGCCTTGTTTACAAGGAAACCTGACACTTGTTATGAGGTCAGATGCTCTGGAATATTACTAGATGTTTTAAACCACCCTCCTCCTTTTTAAAAACATGATTTCCTTAGCTGACCTCTAAAACATCCAAAAACAGCACTGAGTAAGGTCATTTCAAGGTAATGTGTGTTCTCTAAAGAGTACTTTGTTCAAAATAAAATAATTGCAAGACCCTCCCACGGTGTGAGAGAACTTAGAGAGACTTAAATATATAAGGCCACTCTCTCATGTCTGGTAACTTTTTGTGGGGGCTGGGTGGACTCTCCACCTTATATTTGGGCATATGTGGTAAGCTGTATAACATATTTTCCGTATTTTCTCTCAAATGCCCTTTTCCCTCAGCAGGTGGCTAGGACAATATGGTACTAAGTCTTAAGTAGAATTCCCCAAGCTAGAGTTGGGGGACTCCAGAGGAATCCAAAATGTTGAGTCCCAAGGACACAGAAACAGGTGCCTCTCCCACAGGACAGTATGGCTAACGTGAGGTCAGCTGGCAGGGTGAGTGGCTTTCTGTCTTCCCTTTCTCTTCTTTTTTTAAAAAATAATTTGCACACTTTTGGTATGATGCCTTTAAGGGTGGTGGGAGAGTATCATCAGGGAGGCTCCTGAGCAGCTGTGAGGGCACGAATCCTCCCAGACGCCATCACCACCTTCTGCAGGGGGTCAGACCCACCCTCTCTCTGCCCTCAGATGCCCAAGCCAACAGCAGGAATTAAGACTCTGAGCTCAGCTGCAGCACTGCCAGAAGGCACTGCGGATAGCAACAAGAGCCAGAGAGGGCTGTAAGAGACGGAGAATTTTCTGGAACATCCTGAAGAAAGGTGTAATACCTCGGGATCTTCAAGGGAGTCCCCGTCATTACCTATTTCAGTGACTGAAGTGGAAAGGACAATGGACAATATTCCAAGCTATAAAAGATGCTCATCGCAGCCAATACATTTCTTTTTTCTCTTTTGAGACGGAGTCTCGCTCCGTCGCCCAGGTTGGAGTGCAGCGGTGCGATCTCAGCTCACTGCAACCTCCGCCTCCCAGGTTCACGCCATTCTCCTGCCTCAGCCTCCTGAGTAGCTGGGACTACAGGCGCTCGCCACCATGCCCGGCTAATTTTTGTATGCAGTCAATACATTTCTGTTCCAAGGGGTGGGGGAGGCAGAAAAAAAGAGATGGACAGTGCTGATGAATATACGTCACAGGGACAATGAGTCAGGAAGGAGAGGAAGCCCAAGCGGTGAGGACTGAGGAGGGTGGCTGGAATTAACTACAGAGAGCACAGGTTCCTCCTGCACAACTGACCAAGTCCAGCCTCTTACCAGTATACATGAATGGATTTGTTCTGAAGGAAGATACAGACAGAGCATGTCTGGAACTTTGATAGTTACAACATGAAAGATGGGGATTAGCCTCTTTCTCTTTGGGATTTTCTCCATTAAGAAAACTGACCTTTGGCTAGGCACGGTAGCTCATGTCTGTAATCCCAGAACTTTGGGAGGCTGAAGCAGGCAGATCACTTGAGGCCAGGAGTTCAAGACCAGCCTGTCCAACATGGCAAAATCCCATCTCTGCTAAAAATAAAATAGTTAGCCAGGAGTGGTGGTACACACCTGTAATTCCAGCTACTCTGGAGCCTGAGGCAGGAGAATCTGCTTGAACCCGGGAGGCGGTGGTTCCAGTGAGCTGACATTGTGCCACTGCACTCCAGCCTGGGGGACAGAGCAAGACTCTGTCTCAAAAACAACAACAAAAAAAACTCACCTTTAACACAAGCCTCATTTTATGAATGAGCAAAATAATTCAAGGATGTTAACAATTGGCTCCAAAGTGACAAAACCCATTAGAAAAAGCTGCAGCAGCAGACCCAGCACGAGGGTCTCAGGAGTTAAGTTTTATTAAGGGCATCCATGGTCGGCATAGCAATGAACGCTATGCGCAGTCCCTCACTCACTCCATCCTCACCATGAACCTATGAGGGAGTGACAAACTTTATCCCCACTTTACAGTTGAGAAAAGCAAGGCAGGGATGCTAACTAGCTTTTCCCAAACTGACATGGGACAGCTGCGTTTATTTGTTGATTATTTATTTATTTATTTAGAGACAGTCTCGCTCTGTCACCCAGGCTGGAGTGCAGGTGGTGCAATCTTGGCTCACTGCAACCTCTACCTCCCAGGCCCAAGCGATTCTCCTGCCTCAGCCTCCTGAGTAGCTGAGACTACAGGCACATGCCACCAGACCCAGCTAATTTTTGTAGTTTTAATAGAGACAGGGTTTCACCATGTTGGCCAGGCTGGTCTTGAACTGCTGACCTCGCGATCCACCCACCTCAGCCTCTCAAAGTGCTGGGATTACAGGCGTGAGCCACCACACCTGGCCAACAGCTGCATTTAGAACAATATTCCTTCACTGAGATGGTTTGTGTGTGGGGGTCAGACAGAGGTGACTTCGTGACACAACCACCTTACATTACCTGTGCAACAGAGGGTATGTCAAGGCCCTTCTGAGCCTCAGGTCCAGATCTACAAAATAACCCTCTGCTATCTAGGTGTGAGATCCCCCAGTTAAAACTCCCAGCACAAATCCTGACAAATAGCGGGCACTCACTAAAGGTTACCAGCTCCTCCTGCCCCGCCCCGCCCCGCCCCTGCTACCTTCCTTTCCCTAATCTTCCCAAACCTATGTCTCATAGGTATGAGTAGGGATTTATCAGGACTCTGGCTGACACACATATGTAGAAGAACGTAACACGTGGAGGGCGGAACACTCTATAACTGGGATTCACCTCATCACATGGAGACCTAGGCTTGCTCAGGCAGTCTAACTGACTTTGTGTCTCTTCATTAAGGAAAGGCTTTTTCTTGTCCATCTGAATCCAACTTGAAGCTGTAAATTTAGTGGAGTCAGAAGTTTTTGATTTTGTAGGGGACACCTGATACCCTGGTCATTGAAATAAATACAGACTCATGAAGGGCCAAACCAGAAGCAGCACCGATCCCCGTGCAGCAGCAAAGGCCTCCCAGAGAAAGGCTCTGCCAGCAGCCCTCACCTGGCCTGAAGGAAACCACTTCTTCTGCAGATGAGGGCTGAGGCTCTGGCTCCAAAAACCACATAACTTATAACTAACTCACCCAACCCAATCCTAGCACCTCATACACCCACATAAAATGCTGCTCTGAAGTTTAGAGGAGGAGAGATGCTCCAAAGCAGCGGTGGGCTGGTCTGGATAGCCCCCAGCTATATACATTGGGGCTGTGTTGAAGTCTAGGTTGGAATCTGCTGTCTGCATCCCATTAGGTTTTTTTATGAGCTCAGAGCATGACTATCTGGTTTGCATTTGCAGCCAGAGGGAAGCAATAAAGAACAGCAGAGAAGCTTTTTAAAGGATACCTGGTGGAGGTTAGCTGCACCAGAAAGCACCCAGGAAATGACTAGGTGGTGTAATCAGAGCAAAACGAGGAAAGAACTCCAGGCAGAGTCAAGGCATGGAGGTCTGGTACCATCCACGGCATTTACTGTGCTCCAGACAAAGCCCTGAACCTCTTGAGCTGAACTTCACCTTCAAAGGATGAAGCTGGATTAGACATGATCCGAGATCCCTTCTAGCTAGAAAGTTCTATTATTTCAGTCCCTTAAGGAACCCCTGACTCTGAAAAACATGACAGCTAATTGCTAGCAGTGTGTTGCCTGTAACTGGCACTCAGTAATTGCTTACTGCATGAATGAACCGACACCGATAAGGACGCAAATGAAAGTTATGAAAATTCGCTAATAGTCACAGATATGATACCTGCATACGGACTAGAATGCATACGGACTAGAATCCAAAATGCTGGGTCCCAAGGACACAGAAACAGGTGCCTCTCCCACAGGACAGCATGGCCAACATCTGGTCAGCTGGCAGGGTCAGTGGCTGTCTTCCCTTTCTCTTCTTTTTTTAAAAAAAAATAATTTGCACACTTGTGGTATGATGCCTTTAAGGGTGGTGGGAGAGTATCATCGGGGAGGCTCCTGGGCAGCTGTGAGGGCACGAATCCTCCCAGACGCCATCACCACCTTCTGCAGGGGGTCAGACCCACCCTTCTCTCTGCCCTCAGATGCCCGAGCCAACAGCAGGAATTAAGACTCTGAGCTCAGCTGCAGCACTGCTAGAAGGAACTGCCAATAGCACTAACACTAAACACACACATGCACTTCAATATGTATGTTATTATTCTACTTCAAGAGCTGCCATCCTGAGGCTGGGTGCGGTGGCTCACGCCTGTAATCCCAACAATTTCAGAGGCCGAGGCAGCCCGATTGCTTGAGTTCAGGAGTTGGAGACCAACCTGGACAACATGGCAAAACTCCATCTTCACAAAAAAGACCAAAATTGGCCAGGTGTGATGGCGCCCACCTGCAGTCCCAGCTCGTGAGGCTGAGGTGGGAGAACTGCTTGAGCCAGAGAGGCATAGGTCGCAGTGAGCTGTGATTGCACCACTATACTCCAGCCTTGGCAACAGTGAGACCCTATCTCAAAAAAACCAAAACAAAAACAAGAGTTGCCATCCTGGTAAACCCAGGGGATTAAAAAAAAAAAAAAAAAAAAAAGGCTGAGGCAGGAGAATGGCGAACCCGGGAGGCGGAGCTCGCAGTGAGCCAAGATTGTGCCACTGCACTCCAGCCTAGGCGACAGAGCAAGACTCCGTCTCAAAAAAAAAAAAAAAAAAAAAAGTTGCCACTAGACACAGGTGGCTCACACCTGTAATCCCTGCACTTTGGAAACCTGAAGCAGGATTGTTTGAGCCCAGGAGTTCACAACCAGCCTGGGCAACACAGGGAGACCCCATCTCTACAAAAAAATAAAAATGAGCTGAGGTGGTACACACCTGTGGTCCCAACTACTTGGGAGGTTCAGGTGGCAGGATCACTTGGGTCTGAGAGGTCAAGGCTGCAGTGAGCTGTGATAGCGCCACTGCACACCAGCCTGGGAGAAAGAGCAAGAACTTATCTCAAGAAAAGCCAAAAACAAAACAAAAACAACAAAAAAGAGTTACCAATTCTTGTAACCTCTATGTTAAACAGTGTAACACACTGTAGGGAGAAGGCTGAATCATCTTCCTCCTCCCGCAGGACTCATAATCTATTGGAAAGGACAGAATAGACACAAGATGACAAATCTCAGCCAGGCGCGGTGGCTCACACTTGTAATCCCAACACTTTGGGAGGCTGAGGCAGGTGGATCACGAGGTCAGGAGATTGAGACCATCCTGGCTAACACGGTGAAACCCCGTCTCTACTAAAAATACAAAAATTAGCCAGATGTGGTGGGCGCCTGTAGTCCCAGCTACTCGGGAGGCTGAGGCAGGAGAATGGCGTGAACCCGGGAGGTGGAGCTTGCAGTGAGCCGAGATTGCGCCACTGCACTCTAGCCTGGGCGACAGAGCAAGACTCCGTCTCAAAAAAACAAAAAGACAAATCTCACATAAGATACAATTCGGATGGGCACGGTGGCTCACGCCTGTAATCCCAGCACTGGGATTCTGAGGTGAGTAGATCACCTGAGGTCAGGAGTTAGAGACCAGCTTGGCCAATATGGTGAAACCCTGTCTCTACTAACACAAAAATTGGCCAGGTGTGGTGGTGCATGCCTGTAATCCCAGCTACTCGGTAGGCTGATGCAGGAGAATCACTTGAACCTGGGAGGCAGAGGTTGCAGTGAGCTGAGGCCCAGTAGGCCTGGGCGACAAGAAAAAAACTCCGCCCCCAAAAAAAAAAAAAAAAAAAGAAAAGGATACAATTCAAATTCAAAGTAACTGGCACTTTAGAGCCAAGCATGACAATTAAGATTATATATGAGAAAAAAATGGACATAGACTATCAGTCAGAGTCCAGCAGGAAACAGAAGGCACACTGAAAAAAGTTTCAGTGGAGACTGTTTTAGGCAGGGACTGTTTACAGAGGTGCAGACAGGAGACAGGCAGAGTGCAGCACCCCGGGGCTAGCAACAACAGCAGGGAAACTGCTAGGGCCTCTAGGTCTGCAGAGCATGGGGAGGAAGCAGTATTATCAGACTATGCAGGAACTGAAGCAAGGAAAGTGAGTTGCCTCAAGCGCTTTGAGGAAATCTGCCATCGTCAGAACCCCAGCAAGGTTAGGGGGACTGTGAGGGAGATAAATACCCAGATGCTCTTTCCTCCTCCTCTGATCCTCTGCCAGTGCCTCCCATTGGCTGAACCCAACCAGAAACAGAAAAAGCAAGGACCAGATGCTGCAGCTCACAGACACAATCCTCTTAGTACAGAGGAAGTCAGAGAATGAACTGGGGGCGGGGAAAGAAATGACAACACATACAGAACTGTAAGTTACACTCACACATACATATGTATCTGATATGTCTTTTGACTTTTAAAAAAAAAATGTGTTCTACAAAAGGGCTTCATCATAGGATTAATCTAAATGGAAATATCGAGGTCTTATAGCATATCTCAAATGTAAGTTACAAAAACAGAAATTTATTTATGTGTAGATTTCTTTATGTGTAAACTTCCACAGAATGCTTATATTGTTTAAGGAATGGTATATTTATTTACAGAGGGGCTGACAAGTGAAACTGCTAAGACAACAGCCCACTAACCAGACAAAATTGTCTCTAACAGTTTTCCTTCATCCCCTATCCCCACAAGCTCACCCATTTCCAACTCCAAACTTTGCATCCTAATGCATTTTTCCACTTACATTTTCTATCAGTTGGCAATTAAAACAGGCATCTCAGAGGTCAGCCAAAAGTCCTAACAAATGAAAGAGCCAGATATATAATCTCTAGATTCAAAAGTGTAGTAAGACATGTGAGAAGAAACCACCTGGAAAACCACGCTGGGCAGGCACCACTTCAGGGATGCACATTTCAAGCGGCAATTCCCTGCCAACTAATGCTTAACAGGAACCCCTGGGAAAGTTACAAAAATATCAGCGCTTCCAAAATGCCGTCTACTTTTGTGCTGAGTTCTGTTGCTGGCAATGGGAATCTGGAACTGGGATGATTAGGGCCTCTCTGAAGGTTAGGGGGGTCAGGAAGATGGAGAAGTAACAAAACAGTCAAAAAAAAAGGTCTCATGGCTGGGCACAGTGGCTCACGGCTATAAGCCCAGCACTTTGGGAGGTCAAGGCAGGCAGAATCACTTGCAGTCAGGAGTTCGAGACCAGCCTGACCAACATGGTGAAGCTCCGTCTCTACTAAAAAATAAAAATAAAAATTGGCCGGGCACCATGGTTCATGCCTGTAATCCCAGCAGGCACGGGATTGCCACGCCTTGGGAGGCTGAGGCAGGCAGATCACAAGGTCAGGAGTTTGAGACCAGCCTGGCCAACATGGTGAAACCCTGTCTCTACCAAAAATACAAAAAAATTAGCTAGGCATAGTGGCGCGCGCCTGTAATCCCAGCTACTTGGGAGGCAGGAGAATCACTGAACCCAGGAGGCAGAGGTTGCAACGAGCCGAGATCAGGCCACTGCACTCCAGCCTGGGGGAAAGAGCAATGCTTTGTCTCGGAAAAAAAAATAATAAAAAAAATTAGCTGGGTCTGGGGGCATGTGCCTGTAATCCCAGTTACTAGGGAGGCTGAGGTAGGAGAATTGCTTGAACCCGGGAGGCGGAGATTGCAGTGAGCAAAGATTGCACTACTGCACTCCAGCCTGGGGAACAAAACTCATTCTCAAAACAAAACAGTCTCATGGTTATCTCCCAATTAATGACCGCATGTCTCAGATATTCTAGCCCATACTACTTAAATGTCCAGTCCTGGGGATGTAGATGTGCAAATTATGGTCCTTCAACTCAATGAGAAAATACGCTGCCATTAAAATTAGCGAGTCGGCCTGGCATGGTGGCTCACACCTGTAATCCCAGCACTTTGAGAGGCCGAGATGGGTGGATCATCTGAGATCAGGAGTTTGAGACCAGCCTGGCCAACATGGCAAAACCTCTGTCTCTACTAAAAATACAAAAATTAGCTGGGTGTGGTGGAGCGCACCTGTAGTCCCAGCTACTTGGGAGGCTGAGACAGGAGAATGGCTGGAACCCTGGGGTGGATGTTGGGGTGAGCTGAGATTGTGCCACTGCACTCCAGCCTGGGCAACAAAGCGAGACTCCATCTCAAAAAAAAAAAAAAAAAGAGTCTATTAACATGAGCAATCCTTGTGTTGTTCATTCACAATAATGTTTGAATACCAATTGTTTATCACAGATGGTGTAGGGTGTTCAGGATGTAATGATGAACTGTATAGTATAAGGCATATATATTATATAGTATAGAACAGGCTCTGACGGCCTTCCATTCATAAAAGTGACTCAAATCATTGCCACTTGAGTCAGATCGGAAAACACAGGAACAAACAGGGTACTTTCTCCGGCATTCTGGTCTTCCTGACAGCACCGAGCACTTCCGGAGCTTGTTTCATCTTCAAAACTTCCCAAAGTCTAGGAGGCACAAAGGATGGAAGACGGAGGAAATCATACCAAGTCTGCAGGCAGACTTTTCAGCCTCCACAGTCCTAGGAGGGAGTGAGAACTAGCGCTTGCCTTTTCACAAGCAGGAGCACAGTGTCTTCAGTGCTGTGTCATTTAGAAGCAGTCCTCACTTCAGTGACAGCCCAGGATGTTTGCTCCCTGGGTTCAGCCGGTAATCTCCAAAGCAAGGAACTCCCCCTTTTCCCCAAATGTCTCCATAGTTATTCCTTCCTTTGAAGTTGGAAGAAAGAATAAAATTACTTTCATCTGCCTAGAAAATAGGCAGAGTAGAGAGGAATTCTACTTGGAATCAGAATGAGAATCAGAAGAGGAATTGGGGAGCTCAAATCTGAGTGAGCCCATGGTCTGCCTCACCTCTTTTTGGAGATGAGCGATGCATAAATCAATCTCCACCTGTATGACTTTAGCAGCAAATGATATCAAACCCTGACTCAAAGTGGCTTAAACAGGGAGGAAATTCATCATCTCACATGCCAGAAGTGCAGAGGAAGGGTGGGGCTCTGAGCTGTGCTTCTCTGGGACTCTTTGGGACCTGCTACTTACTCCCTCCTGCACAGTGGCTGCATCCTCAGGTTAGGGGCAACATGCCTATGCCAGTTTACACAGCAACACAGGGGGAAAGCAAAAGGGCCATGTATTTTGCATCTTTTTCTTGGTAGTGGACACACCTTCCCTGGACACTCCACAACAGACTTCCCTTTACTCTTTATTGCTTAGCCTTTGATAGCGAGCTCTTTCCTTTGCTTGTCTCTAGGGCGTGGAATGGAGATATGTGACCTAAACAGGCTAATCATCTCAGAGAATAACGCTTCCAAGTCCACCTGACCACACCACCACCCAATGGGCTGCTGGTGAGGGCCAAAGAAGGAAATGGACATGAATATATTTCAAAGTTAACGTGCTACACAGTTATCCTCACAGATAGAGCCCTGATAAGCCATAGCATCAAATATGTTCAAAAATGCCTTCTGCCCAATACTCTGTACAGAAGCAGCAGCATAATGAATGATCCGATGAAGAAGACACTACCATGCCAACAGAAATGACCAACAGCCACCACTCTCTTCAGGGGCTGGGACATTTTAAATGACTACTGCTGAGATGAAAGTTCAATGTAGCCTATCTGAAATGTGGCCCCGAGTGGGCACCTGCAACAGAAGGAAGAACGGAGAAGAGGGTTCTGGGGCAAAGTTGGGGGCATCAGGCAGAGACTCATTTGCCAGTAAACACAATGGTCTGACATGAGTGAGGCTGAAGGGAGGGTTGCTGGCCTCTCGAAGATAAAGAGAACAGGAGAAACAATGATTGCAACACAATTTTGGAAGCTGGAATGTAGACAAACTAGTGGTAACTGACTTAGCAGGTGGGAGAAAGCGAAAACCTAGCACAGCAGTGAGGAAAGCCAGGTTGGAATTTATGCCCTGGAATGCCTCTGGAATTGGAGGCAACGTGCACTGAGGTGGAAGAGACCCTAAATCACCTTAGCCCTAGGTACCAAGTGAAGGCTGAAATTCTGCAACCTGTGTGCTCTGCTGTGTCTCGGCAACTCTGGACTCAGAGACACCAGGTGTAGCTGAGGGCAGGAGCTAAAAAAAAACAGGCAAACAAGAGAAAGTCATCACACCAAATGGTTAGACTTCAGGTCTCCTCCTCATCTGGCTCCCAGAACACTGCAGCCAACCAATTCCCCTCAGTGTAGGGGATTTCTCTTCTACCCAGTCCGTTTCCCCAGAGAACAAAGACTTCCCATTATCAGGTGTGTCTCCTCCAATGAAACCACCAGCGAGCTACCCCTACAGCAGAGGTCCTCCGTGCTAGCTGCATATTTCAATCACCTGAGAGCTTTTAATACTTGCAACTACCTGGGCCCCAGCCAACAGTGTACATCACTCAGTTACTCAGCAAATATTATATGTATGGAAAGGTTCATGTGTGCCAGGCATTGTTCTAGATTCTGAGACATGTTCTATGTCTCCTTCTAAGAAGGAACTATTCCTGGGTATATGTCATCTATGTAGATCTTCCAGTTATCTTTTCAGTGAGTGATCAAAGATCATCAGACGTTTGAAAAAAGCCTTTAATGTGGAAGTGATTAAAAACCAAAAAGCGGGCCGGGCGCGGTGGCTCAAGCCTATAATCCCAGCACTTTGGGAGGCCGAGACAGGCGGATCACGAGGTCAGGAGATCGAGACCATCCTGGCTAACACGGTGAAACCCCGTCTCTACTAAAAAATGCAAAAAACTAGCCGGGCGAGGTGGCGGGCGCCTGTAGTCCCAGCTACTCGGGAGGCTGAGGCAGGAGAATGGCGTAAGCCCGGGAGGCGGAGCTTGCAGTGAGCTGAGATCCGGCCACTGCACTCCAGCGGGAGCAACCGAGCCAGACTCCGTCTCCCCCCACAAAAAAAAAAAAACCCAAAAAGCAAACAAAAAAACTAAGAGGAAATCTGAGGAAACAAAGAGTGCAGGGAGTAAAGAAATGTTTCAAAAAAGCTGTAATTGAGATCCACAGAGAATTGAGAAGCTTTTCATCCAAGAAACAGTAACAGGAGGTTATAAAAAGAAAATTTCAGATATTTTTAAGGCTTTCTTGGGAATTAGAAATATGATGACAGACATAAAAACTGAACATATGGGTTGGAAGACAAAAATGAGGAAATTTCCCAGGAAGTAGAAATGTTTTTTTAAAAGAAGATAGAAAGTATTTAAAAAAAGGGTAATGTAACCACCCAACAGGTTCATTTTGCCTGCTGCCCAGATAGAGCCAATTTATCAAGACACGGGAATTGCAATAGAGACGTTTAATTGACACACAGCCAGCTGAACAAGAGAATGGGGTTTTATGACTCACATCAGTCTCTCTGAAAATTCGAAGGCTGTTTTTTTAAGACTAGATTGGGGGAGGGAGTGGCTAGGGAATGGGTGCTGCTGATTGGTTGGGGATTCAATCATAGGGGTGTGGAAAATTGTCCTCATGCTGAGTCCACTTCTGGATGGGGCCACGGGACCACTTGGCAGGTCTGGGTGAAGCCACTAGTTGTCAGAAATGCAAAAACCTTGGCTGGGCTCGGGGGCTCACACCTGTAATCCCAGCACTTTGGGAGGCTGAGGCGGGCGGATCACTTCAGGTCAGGAGTTCAAGACCAGTCTGGGCAACATGGTGAAACCCCGTCTCTACTAAAGATACAAAAATCAGCTGGGCAAGGTGATGCATGCCTGTGGTCTCAGTTACTTGGGAGGCTGAGGCACGAGAAATCACTTGAACCCAGGAGGCAGAGATTGCAGTGAGCTGAAATCATGCTACTGCGCTCCAGCCTGGGCAACAGAGGGAGACTCCATCTCAAAAAAGAAAAAAAGAAAAAAGAAATGCAGAAACCTGAAAAGACATCTCAAAATGCCAACCTTAGATTCTACCATAGTGATGCTTATCAAGCCGCAAATCTTGTGGCTACTTTGTCAGTCCTATAAAGGCAGTCTGGTTCCCAGGCAATAAGGAGATTGTTTTGGTAAAGGTCTGCCATCATCTTTGTTTCAAAGTTAAACTATAAACTAAGTTCCTCCCTAAAGTTACTTTGGCCTACCATCCAGGAAGGAACCAGGACAACCTGGAGGTTAGAAGCAAGATGGAGTCAGATCACATCGATTTCACTATCATAGCTGTTCTTTTTGCAAAGGAGATTTCAGTAAGAAAATTTGAGAGTCAATCCATGATGAGGGCCTCCTTCCAATTAGGAGAAGGATGGAATTTTTTTTTCTTTTTTACTCTAGGAAACTGGCTGGGTGCAGTGGCTCATACCTGTAATCCCAGCACTTTGGGAGACCAAGACGGGCGGATCACCTGAAGTCAGGAGTTCGAGACCAGCCTGGTCAACATGGTGAAACCCCATCTCTACTAAAAACACACACAAAAAAGGCCAGGTGCGGTGGCTCACATCTGTAATCCTAGCACTCTGGGACGCCAAGGTGAGCAGATCACCTGAGGTCAGGAGTTTGAGACCAGCCTGGCCAACACATTGAAACCCCCTCTCTACTAAAAATACAAAAATTAGCTGGGTGTGGTGGTGCATGCCTGTAGTCCCAGGTACTCAGGGGCTGAGGCAGGAGAATCACTTGAATCCCGGAGGCAGGGGTTGCAGTGAGCTGAGATCGCACCACTGCACTCCAGCCTGGGTGACAGTGAGACTCCATCTCCAAAATAAATAAATAAAAATAAAAATAAACACACACACACACACACACAAACCCAACAAAACTCCAGGAAACTGTTCAGAATGGAAGGGCAGAGTTTCTAGATTGAGAAAGCCGACTGGAAGCCTAGTAAAATGGATGGGAAAAGACTCACACCAAGTCTTTTTTCTTTTTCCTTTGAGTCGGAGTCTCACTCTGTCGCCCAGGCTGGAGTGCAGAGGCGCAATCCCGGCCCACTGCAAGCTCCGCCTCCTGGGTTCACGCCATTCTCCTGCCTCAGCCTCCCGAGTAGCTGGGACTACAGGTGCCCGCCACCACGCCCGGCTAATTTTTTGTATTTTTAGTAGAGACAGGATTTCAGTGTTAGTCAGGATAGTTTGGATCTCCTGACCTCGTGATCCACCTGCCTTGGCCTGGTGGGATTACAGGCGTGAGCCACTGCGCCCGGCCCACACCAAGTCTTATAATGAAACTTCGTGACAACAGAGAGAATATCAGGGGACAAAGAGGAAATCGTAAGAACTTTCAGGAGGGGATATCCATTCAAAGCATCAGCCTTTAGAATGACACCAGACATTTCGATGGCAATTCTGAAATCTAGAAAAGCAATGCTTTCTAACTTCTGAGAGAAAGGGATTTCCAACCTATGTCAACCTTGAAGGATCTCAAAAAACTTGCCTCCCATGTCCTCTTTCTCAGGAACTTCTGGAAGGTGTGTTTTACCAGCAAAAGAACACAAAGGAAAAGGAAGACACGGGGTCTAAAACACAGGGGATGCTACATGAAAAAGCAGCAAAATGAATTATAATAATGGTGAGAGGAGGCATCACAATGATGGATGTGCAACTGGCCTCAAGAGCGGCAGGCGGAGGACGACAGAGTTCTCATGAGGGAGGGACCCAGCAGGCAGTGTGTGCTTGCTAACTAGAAATCAGTGCAAAGAGTTGAAAATAGTTGTCTTTGGGGCACAGAAGTGGAAGTGGAGGCTAAGCGTGGTGACTCACGCCTATAATCCCAGCACTTTGGGAGGCTGAGGCAGGAGGTTTGCTAAGGCAGCCCAAGAGTTTGAGACCAGCCAGGGCAGCATAACAAGACGTCTCTAGAAAAGAGAAAGAAGTGGAAGCTGCTAAGAGGTAAGGCGAGTGAGTATTGTCCCTAGTTATAAGCCTTGTAGACATATTTGACTTTTTAGATTTGTATATGTAATATACACATATATACATATACACATATATACATATATACACATACACACACATATACATATATATACATACATACATAATGGTTTTGATAAGGAGGGAAGCTCACACTGTAAGTCTGATTCCAGAATGAGAACCCAGTAAAATCGGGAAGAACCCCCTCTCTGAAGGGCAGAGCAACAAGCACTTGGCCAAACCTCTGGGAAACAAGACGATGAAGAAGGCAAAAGGGAAGAGCAGGTAGCGACCTTGATGTCCCAGGAAACACGGTGCAATGGACTCGCCATTCTCTTCAATGACACCATCCCTAAGTGTGACCTGCATGGAGCATACAGAGATTAGCAGGAACAGCGGCTCAAGGGAAGCTCTATTACGTGCCAGGTGTGCCGCTGGTAAATTTAGGGACGTGAGGAGGCAGAAAGGCAGTTTGGGGACTTTGCTGCTCTTAGACCATCTTCCTTTCACTCTAGATTAGAGGGAGGCTGACAATTATACCCAGCAATGCAGGCTCAGAGAGGCTGAGGGCCCAGATAAGCCTTAAATTCACTTCGGTTCCCGACCCCCATCACTTTTCCTTTCTTGTTTCTTTTGTTTGTGGCCGGCTCTCAGAACTAACTTTTTCTTCCTTAAGACCTGACACAGGCCACTTTCCCCAAAGGCCATCCTGTCTGTGAGTCCCTCAGCTGCCCCCAGGGGCCTTGGGTTTGACTGAAGATCCAGAAAGATTAACTGTGGGCGGGTCCCATATTCTCTCAACTCCATTAACATCTCAGCAAAAGGAGCCACCCAGGCCTACAGGTTAGTATTCAATGGCCAGATTAGCAGCTGGGGGGGGGGGGGGGGGAGCTGAAGCCCTTGCAACTCACCTGCAAAGCTGAATTGAGAGTTGCAAAACAGTAGGAATGCAAAGTCTGAAACTGCTCTATTTTATTTGTATTAAATATATTTTAATATTAGAAATGTATTTAAAGATATTTCTATATTAGAGTTTATTATGTCCCCTTACGATATCAAACTCAGCCTAGCCTATTTCTATGAAAAGCATTTGTTTACTGTTTACATTCAGTCTTGTTCTCCCAGACATGGTTCCCAGGACGACAGCTGTAGTTACCTCCTTCTTTCCCTCCATCTCACGAGACAAGACTGACTTCATTTCACTTGTAGTGTTTATAAACTACCTAGTAGAGAGGAGCTACAGGACAAAATGTCACTCTTTTCAAACACCCTGTATCTTTAAATATCTTTGATTTGTGGATCCCATAATCAAAACATTTTGTGAATCAGTGGTGGGGCTGTTGTCCAAGCAGATTGTTTAGTAATTTGGGGGCAAAGATCTATCCCCAAAGGCGATCACGACCTCGTGTGAGATCATCCACAGTTCCCGCGGGTAGAGAAGGCAGCTTTGCTCCGCCTCATTCTCCTGCTAGCGAGGGATGGGGACAGTATGACAGATTCCCCGGGCTGCTGCCATGCCCCCCCCGCTCCTACCGGGGCTTCAACGGCACAGCCCTCAAGGTTCTGAAACCGCCGTGGCTCTGGAGCCCCCTACTACCTGCCCCTCGGCGCACCCCTTCCCTGTCCGTCACACACACCCGGGGCGCCTCCTTCCGTCCAGCCATTGACAAACCAGCTCCAAGTCACTTAATCCTCCCGAGGAACACAAACCGTCTCGCAACACGCAAATCCCCCACTTTAAAAACAACACACCCCAGTGATCCGGGAGACGAGAAGGGCAGACGCTTAGGTGGCCGCTCCGTGCCTCCGAGGCTGTGGCTAAATCTCCACATTTGTGGATTCAGCCCCAATCTGCACCCCAACCTGGATCAGACCGGGAAACCTGAGGCTTTCGCCTGAGAAGCCGATTTCCTACCTCCACTTCTGAAGTCACCTTCGGAGGGTTCCTCTCCGACCCCCTCTCCGGAGCTCCTGAGAGTCTCCGCCGGCAGCAGCTGGGCGCCGGGTAATCCGCTCGCCGGGCCGGGCTCCGCGCCCCCGGGGCAGCTCATTAGCCTAATCACCTGCAGGCGGCCCGGGGGCCTGGGGCGGCTGCCAGCTGCCCTCCTGGAACGCAGCTCCTGCAGGACTTCCCGAGGGCTGCTCTCCGCCCGCTCCACGTCTGTGGGAGGACCCCCCTCCTCCCTCCGCGCCGCGGTGGAGGAGGTTAGGAAAAGCCTGTAATGCAATCCTAAACTCGGCTCGCCACTCCCCGGCTCACTTGTCAAAACCCCACAGCATTCCAGGATCCCCTCCCCGGTCACTCCCCTCGCCGGGAAAAGGAAACCGCCCTGGGGAGGATTTCAGGGAGTTTGGGGCTTCTCATCCAGACACCTTTGTTTACACCGAGGGCTCGGGAGCTTCCTGGGGCAAACCCGGAGCAGCTTAGAGGAAAAAGCGCCCTACCCTAGACCCTCGCTTGCACCAAAAGTTCTCCCTCCGAGCCACTGCAAGAAGCTCCACCTCCCCACATCAATTCACTTCATGACCACTCCGTTTCATAATCGGCGGCAGCCTGGGTTCCTTCGGGGGTGGAGCCCCCAGCTAAAATCACAACCATGGCACGGGGCAGGATGTCAGAGAACTTTCCAGAAATCCCCGGTCAGAGCCTTTCTACTGGAGTAACCAAAGTTACCACCACTGAATTACAATCGCCGGTGACTGCACGACTGAAGCATTTCCTTTATACCTTCTCCCGCTCCCCTACCCCTCCCACCTTCTGTAAGGTTCAGTCAACAAGCCCTCCCCCAGAAGGCCTGAGTGGGCCAGGGCCCTGCAGCCATCGCTCCAGCTGCAAACTGATGAGGAAGCCCGAACCACGAGGCCGAATTGTTTACATCACACCCACTGAGGCTTCCTGTCTTAAATTAATGGGAACACAAATAAGACAGGAAAAGAGTGTTTGCTTTTCTTAAAGCAGGGGACGGGGGCTGGCAGCGGGAGGGGGAGTCACCCCACATTTCATTGCTTTTCAAAACTTCAGCTGTATTCTCTTCCATTTTTCCACTCCTGACACTTGTTGAAAAGTAAAAGCGTCGCTGGTGCCAAACCCCAAGCCCTTATGGAACGTCTCCTCAAAACACATTTCACCTGGCTTCAAAAGGCATCCAGGGTGGAGCTCCCAGGGACCTGAGGTATGGAGAGTTCCTGGGGTTGATGGCACCAATCTCAGTGCAAACAAACTCACTCAAGCCCTGGGCCTCCCTCCCAGGACTTGCACAGGCAGGCACACACTCCACTCCTTGGGGTTCATATTAAAGTCACACCCCAGTCCCACTCCACCCCTCTGTCTCTAAGCCCTCGTTGTGGGCATCCAGCAGCCACTAAAAGTAAATGAGCTTTGCAACAGACAGATCTGGTGGAATTCGAAGCAATTAATTATAATGGAGGAGGCAAAAGAAAGCTTCAATTCCAGTACCATTACTGCCACTGGAATGGGTAATTACAGCCCAGGAGGGGCCAACCCATGTCAAGCCTGGGCTGGAAATCTGCCCACTCTCAGAAGCAGCCCCAGAGCACATAGTAAATAATTGTCATTACCAGTCCTGGAATTACCCCTAGTTGCTTCATTCAGGTCAGCACAACAGCCAATCCAGAAACAGGCGAGGAGTGTCAGGTCATGGTATTCCTCTTTTGGAAGAACCAAAAGGAAACAGAACCCCAGGATAAGGTTTATTTCAAGAAGGTTTGGGTACTGCAACCAACAATACCTCATGGAGTTTAGGAGAATACTACATGTGCCCAGTGAGAACAAGCTTTGTAGGCCAGTCCTCCAAACATCACAATTCCTGGGTCAAAGCAAATTAGGCTGATGATTTTAGAAAAAGCGCTCTAACACAAAGTGTCTGGCTTACACATACTATAAGGGTCTCAGTGAATGTTGGCTCCTCCCCCTTCCCTTTTCCCACTCTGCTGCCAAGAGGTGGTAGTCTTTCATTAGCATCCTATATGTTTTATGGGAATTAAGTTCAAATTGAATAATTTTCTAATAATAATTTGAGCAGTGCTCCTTCGCTTCCTTTCTGAGTGTTTTTTCCACAACAGTTTCCCAATGTTTTAACTTCTTTCTCCACTCCTTCAATCCAGGTACATAATTAATGATGTGCACATCAATGCTGTTGAAAGTAAATGTATGGGCCAGGCGCAGTGGCTCACGCCTGTAATCCCAACACTTTGGGAGGCCAAGGTGGGTGGATCACTTGAGGTCAGGAGTTTGAGAGCAGCCTGGCCAACATGGCAAAACCCCATCTCTATTAAAAATACAAAAATTAGCCAGGCGTGGTGGCGGGCGCCTGTGGTCCCAGCTGTTCTACTCGGGAAGCTGAGGAAGGAGAATCGCTTGAACCCGGGAGGTGGAGGTTGCAGTGAGCCAACATTGCACCACTGCGCTCCAGTCTGGGCGACAGAGCAATGCTCAATCTCAAAAATAAAAAAAATAAATTTAAAACAAATAAAAATAAATGTATGGTTTTAAGTATAATACAAAGAAATATTCTGCCCTGTCCTCATCTTTGTTGCCTAAGCTCAGTTTGGGGCGTGTAAGTGCTGGAAATTGAAAATGGGGCCACACGCTGGACGCGGTGGCTCACGCCAATGATCCCAGCACTTTGGGAGGCCAAGGCGGGCAGATCACGAGGTCAGGAGACAAAGACCAGCCTGCCCAACATGGTGAAACCCCTCTACTAAAAATATAAAAATTAGCCAGGTGTGGTGGCGGGTACCTATAATCCCAGCTACTCGGGAGGCTGAGGCACGAGAATCACTTCAACCTGGGAGGCGGAGGTTGCAGTGAGCCGAGAATACACCACTACACTTCAGCCTGGGCAACAGAGCAAGACTCCATCTCAGGGAAAAAAAAAAAAAAAAAATGTGACCGCATCTGCATAATACCTTAATTTCAGGAAAGCTTTTGCATGCATATGCCATTCTCATCAGCAGGCCAGAAAGATACGATCTGGTACGTCTTTTCCCTAACCAGGGTTTCACTGCTGTCTGGAAAAGAGATCAATGGCCCAGTAAACAAAGGGGTGCTTAGAATATGGTCTACGATTTTGTCTTGGGTCTGGTTTAAATAATACTTGAAATTGCTATATGCACACCCAGAGTCTACAAATAACATTAATTTGAGTGAGAACTGCTGATACATTAAGAGAATCCAAAGTAGCTTCCACACATTAAGGAAATGGTTCATTAAAAACAGTTTAGAGTTCAGCATGATGGCTGATTTCAAAGTGGTATCCTCAGGGGTGATGATCAAAATGACAGGCACAAATGGGGCTTAATGTCTAGATTCAAGAAAAACTGACAAAGAGGTGAGGATCACAGCACATCATGCATTCAATAGGAATCTGCATGTTGCACTGAAAAGAAATAGGCAATGCAGTGCTGGGGTGAATTCACGTTGGTGGGAGTTTGACAGGAAAGGGAAGTGCCCCCCTTCTCCCTACCCCATAATAAAGAATTTGACAGCAGGCAGACTCTTACTGGTGGGTGGGGGGGAATGTCCAGTCTGATGCCTCTTATTGTAAGGAAGATGTGGAGACACTGGAAAGGTTCCAAAGGAGAACCTAAATGATTAAAGAGACAGAAAATAGAACCTACGAGGGGAGGTTAAAGGATTTGGAGTTGTTTAGTCTAGAGTGAAAAAAAAGTACCTAAAGCAAACTTAACAGCCTTTTCCTACTTGAAGGGTTATTATAAAGAGGATACCAACCAGCTGTTCATCATCTCTACAGAGGACAAAAGAGGTAAGAGATTCAAAATACAACGTTAGAATTTGGGAGGCCAGGCGCAGTGGCTCATGCCTGTAATCCCAGCACTTTGGGAGGCTGAGGCGGGCGGATCACGAGGTCAGGAGATGGAGACCATCCTGGCTAACACGGTGAAACCCTGTCTGTACTAAAAATACAAAAAATTAGCCAGGCGTGGTGGCAGGCGCCTGTAGTCCCAGCTACTCAGGAGGCTGAGGCAGAAGAATCACTTGAACCCAAGAGGCGGAGCTTGCAGTGAGCGGAGATGGCGCCACTGCACTCCAGCCTGGGCTACAGAGTGACACTCCGTCTCAAAAAAAAAAAAAAAAAAAAGAATTTGGATACAATGTAAAGATGACTTGCTCAATCCTAATGGTAACTGACTTCACCTTAGGATAGTCTCATCTGGTATCACTGTGCAATCTTCATGTATCGGACTCCATCCTAAGTGATAGTTTTTGCATGTTTAAGCAGAAGTGAGGCTAGAAAACTCCTTGTATTCCCTTCTAGAACTACAGCATTCCACTGTTATTCCATCATATGTGGGAGTAAAGATCCTGAACCTCTATGTTACCTAACTCACAAACAAGTTGCCGTGAGAATGTAACATTCCCGCAAAACATCGGACCTTTGTTTTCTTTATTAGGATGGGCATCGCTAAGAATATGCCCAACTGTGGACACTGACTAGATGATAAGTGTGTGTGTGTATATATATATATATATAGAGAGAGAGAGAGAGAGAGAGAGAGATGGAGTCTCGCTCTGTCACCCAGGTTGGAGTGCAATGGCACAATCTCGGCTCACTGCAACCTCCACCTCCCGGGTTCAAGCAATTCTTCTGCCTCAGCCTCCAGAGTAGCTGGGACCACAGGCGCGTACCACCACACCTGGCTAATTTTTGCATTTTTAGTAGAGACAGAGTTTCACCATGTTGGTCAGGCAGATCTCAAACTCCTGACCTCAAGTGATCCACCCACCTCGGCCTCCCAAACTGGAGGCGTGAGCCACTGCGTCCAGCCTGATAAGTATATTTCATAGCTTCGCTCCTGTTCTGTGTACAAGACGTATTGCTTTTTAATGGGTCTAAATAATTAGTTGATGATGATGATAATGATAATAATAGTTATGACTTATTAAGCTCTTACTGTAATTATATTGGGCACTGTGCTAAGTACTTTATGTAGATTATCTCAGTTTTTTGGCAGTAGCCCTGTGAAGTGGGTATAATTATTAGTCTTATTCTAACACAAGGAAACTGAGTCACAATGAGGTTAAGTAACACGGCTAATAAATGTTGGAGTCCTGATTCAAACCCATTTGGTCTGACTCAAAAGGGTGTGCTTAATCATTACACCACTGCCTCTTATCATTAGGTATTTGTAGCTATTCAGAGGGAGGAAACATTGCAAAAAGAATTCATGGCGCGATCTTGGCCCACTGCAAGCTCCACCTCCTGGGTTCACGCCCTTCTCCTGCCTCAGCCTCCCGAATAGCTGGGACTATAGGCACCCACCACAATGCCCATTTAATTTTTTGTGTTTTTAGTAGAGACGGGGTTTCACCGTGTTAGCCAGGATGGTTTCGATCTCCTGACCTCGTGATCTGCCCGCCTTGGCCTCCCAAACTGCTGGGATTACAGGTGTGAGCCACGGCGCCCAGCCTTTTTTTGTTTTATGTTAACAGAGTCTTGCTCTGTTGCCCAGGCTGGAGTGCAAAAGCACTATCTTGGCTCACTGCAACCTCCACCTCCAGGGTTCAAGTGATTCTCCTGCCTCAGCCTCCTGAGTAGCTGGGATTACAGGTACCTGCCACCACACCCAGCTGGTTTTTGTATTTTTAGTAGAGACAGGGTTTCACCATGTTGGCCAGACTGGTCTCAAACTCCTGATCTCAGGTGATCTGCCTACCTCGGTCTCCCAAAGTGCAGGGATTATAGCCTTGAGCCACTGCGCCTGGCCCTTTCTGATAGGAGGGGTGCATTGCTATCTCCCACAAAGCTGAGGAATTCAAATCAAGGTTCACCTTTATACATTTAGTTATTCAGTTATAATCTAACTTTGCATATAGTAGGTCTTCTGTGACTGTGGGATGAATGAATACAAATGCTTTGTGATTGTGATGCCCTAAAACACATGAACTGAAATGAGGTTTCCAGCATGGTGGTCAAGGCTCTGGTCAGTCATTTCCTTTTTCTTTTTCTTCAGCTGCTTAGTCAATAAGTTGATTGTCTTTATCTGAAAACTCTTCATAGAAAATTGTTTGGTTTGGGTCTCAGCAGCCTGCTTCTGAGCTCTGAGGAAGCTTGCCTACTTTTGAGCTACCTGATCTTTCTTCTGGGCAAGGGACATTTTGGGATAGTTCCACCTCTGCTTTTCAACTTCTTTCTTGGGCTTCTTCTCTTAGACTGGATTCTCTTGCAGAGCAGCATGAGCCTTCTTATACATCCCCATCATGTCTGGAGTTACACTGTTCTTCATGTACTGAGAGAACGGTTTCTGGTAAGCATCTTCATCTTCCATTAGGTCACGCATGTAATCGGCAACATTCTGACACATGGTGTGCTTCCAATGCACTTCTGCATTACATTCGTTGCTTTCAGAATCGTAACCAGGAAATCGTCTGGTACTGCAAGGAATAGACAAGCCTCCATTCCCAGCTTCCTTCGGGGCCTCCAAAACTGTATTGTCAGTGGTAGTTCTGGCAAGGCCTGCATCCAAATAGCAGGTAAAGGCACCTGGCTGGCCATCAATGCTTTCCACATTGTATTCATCTCCAGTCACCTCCACTTGGCCTTCCTAGATCTTGCTCATGCCAAACCTACTGAGAAGCCTGCGGGCCAGAGGCAGGCCAGTACAATATGCTGCAGCAGAATCTGTCAGCCAACCTTCACACCAAATTTTGGCAGTTTGTGTGCATAAGCTGTGCAGACTATCATATCCCCTTCTACATGGGCATAAGCAATCTGACAAATGAGATCTCTGTTACGCGAACTCTCATCCTGTATTTGGGTGTGTTGTACTTATTTTTATCCTCTATCACCAAGCGTTTCTTAGCATAGTAATCAGTTTCACCCTCTTGTCGTCTTCTAAATTTCACTTGGTATCTTTTAAAGTAGGCTTTATTCCTGACAGCTTTAACAAATCCCGCCCTACAGAACAGAGACTCATGTCACAGCTCAACACAGACCTCTGGCTGGTCATTTCTGTGGGCTTCTTATCAGATGTCCCCAAAGAGCCTTACAATCCAATGTTTCCTTCAATTCAGTATCTATGAGACAGCATATGGATGGGTCACATTTTTCCCTAAGGTCAACTACTTTGAGATCAAGACCAGATTTTTAACGAGGTTTATTGAGTGCTGTTGTATATCAACAGTAGATGATTCATGAGTGAAACAGACAGCAAAATGATTTTTAGAAAGGCAAGTGAAGCAGACACAAACAAAAAATAAAAAGCCTTGATCCAAATTACTCTAAAGGACAGATATTTTCCCATTAGGACAATTTATCCTGAATCTGTAAACAGAGAGGGGCATAATTATACAAGTGTTTGCTAACAGATCTAAACCTTATGCAGCTATAAACAGCTGAAGAGAGGAAGAAAGCGGAAATTCCCAGGAGAAGATCCCTGACCACATCCAGGGCCACCAGCTCTCCACAAACACAAGGCCCAGCAGTGGCACCAAGCAAAGCCCGAGAAAAAAACCTCAGGATTCTGACACAATCCACAAATATAACTTTGAATTGCCCTGAAACTAAACAATGACAATTCTATCCAATCAACTTTCGGCTGACACACAGGCGGGGTGGTGACTTATTGGTGTTCCAGATGTAGTTAATGGAAACATGATGCCCAGAATTAAAAAGGTATTCAGTAAATGTTGAGTGAATGGATGGATGAGTGAATGAAGTCTGAACAGATGCCCATGTCTCTTTCCCTCTTTGCAGCTCTGTTGGGAAGATGTTCTCAATGCGTCAAACCCGACCAGGCGTGGTGGTTCATGCCTCTAATCCCAGCACTTTGGGAGGCCAAGGTGGGTGGATCACCTGAGGTCAGGAGTTTGAGACCAGCCTGGCCAACATGGTGAAACCTTGTCTCTACTCAAAATACAAAAAATTAGCCGAGTGCAGTGGTGCACGCCTGTAATCCCAGCTGCTTGGGAGGCTGAGGCAGGAGAATCACTTGAACCTGGGAGGCGGTGGTTGCAGTGAGGCGAGATTGCACCACTGTACTCCAGCCTGAGCGACAGAGCGAGACTCCATCTAAAAAACAACAACAACAACAAAAACAAACAAACAAACAAACAAAATGCTTCAAACCCAAAGCCACCACAGAGGGGCTGAACCATTTCACATAGATCCCTAGGAACAGAACAGTTCATGGAATCAGATGGAACCAGAGACTGGTTTCTGACCCAAAGATACACTAATTTGTGATCTTCCAGTGCACACAGGAAGGAACATTGTGGTACCTATGGAACATCTTTGCAGGCCTTGATTCAAAAGCTGCTATTATTTACAATATAGATTCTAAACTCTATTTGAAGTCCAACAGAACCAGGTACTAAGTAGCTAGCATCTATCGAACGTATACAGGATGCCAAGACCTGTTCTAAGTCTTTTACATATTAGGTCATTAAATCCTTTTAACAATCTTAGAATATGTACTATTATTACAGCAACCCATTTTATAGGCAATGAAACTGGACAAGATTACCTAAGTAGCTCACAGTCACACAACTAATAAGTAGAGGAGCTGGAACAGACAGTCTGTTTAGAACCAGTGTTTGCTCTTAACTGCTACCCAATGCTATCTGTCCGGATCGTACTTCCTGCTACTTCTCTGCACAAACTCACTGTTTGCCCACAAATACGCAAAGAACATTCTAATCTCTGCAGGACATGTTCCCTGACCTCCCTCCCATTGTTACCTCTCTCTTCTGAGTGCTCACATCACTCATTCTCCAGGGAACACACTGAAACTTACTTGGTTCACACCACACCTCTCCAGATAGCTCTGAAGTTCCTTTGGTGTTGGAACTGTGTGTGATATGGCAGTGTGGAGATGTAGTGGAATAAGAAAGACCTGGGTTTAAAGTCCAAATCCCATAATGATTATCCATGAGATTCTGGGTAGGTCATTTGACATTTCCTGTCCTTATATTTAAACCATCTGCCTTAAGGGCTTGTTGAGGAGGAGAGGCTGTCTAGGATGATGCCTGATATTGTAAGCCAGTGATTCTCAATCAGGTATTATTTTACACACCCTTTCCCTACCCCTGCAGGGACATTTGGCAATGTCTGGAGATATTTGATAGTCTGATTGCTTACTGGCATCTGATGGAGAGAGAGAAAGAGAGAAAGAATTCTTCTCACCTCCCATTCTACTTACATGGTAACAATATCTTCTTCCATTTCTACCTTTCACAGTCTTGAAAACATGAATAATTTGTGTGCAGTGGTATATGAGAAAATGTAAAACTGAACTGTAGTGTCCAGTCATCTTGAAGCATCTCTGGGAGATGTCCTGAATTAAACCACCTGCCCAAGCTGTGCATAACAAGACAGGTTCTTTCTTACCTTGGGCCTCTGAACATACTGAAACTGAGGTTGTCCTTCCCACTGTAACCACTATCACCTGCCAATTCCTACTCACCTCTCAGGACTCAGTTTAGATAGCACTTTCTCTAGGGAGAAGGTGACCCCTTCCCTAGAACATATTCAGAGCCCTCCTTGGTGCCCAAGTAGCATCCCCACTGCCCATCCATCTGTCTGCTTACCCTTGTAGACATTAAGCTCTTATAGGGAAAGGTGACATGGACCCACATTGTTTTATTCCCAGGCCCTAGAACTATGCCTAGCATATACAAGTGCCCAATAAATATTTGTTAAACAAATGAGTACAAATCAAGAGGCTCAAATGCATTCGTTCCTGCAACTACGTATTGAATGCCTACTATAAATCGGGTACAGAACTAGGCAATGGGAAAACAACTATTGGCACTCTAATATTAACAATAACAACAGTAAAAATAACCACAGTTAATGTTGATTGGACATTAACTACGTCTCAGGCATCATGCCTTTTTTTTTTTTTTTTTTTTTTTTTTTTGAGATGGAGTCTGGCTCTGTTGCCCAGGCTGGAGTGCAATGGCGCGATCTTGGCTCACTGCAAGCTCCGCCTCCCGGGTTCACGCCATTCTCTTGCCTCAGCCTCCCTAGTAGCTGGTACTACAGGCGCCCACCACACCCAACTAATTCTTTGTATTTTTAGTAGAGACAGGGTTTCATCATGTTAGCCAGGATGGTCTCGATCTCCTGCCCTCATGATCCGCTAAATTTGCTTTTAATCCTCCCCCAAAACCCCATGTGGCAGACACTATTATCCCCATTGTACAGATGAAGAAAGACATCAGTTCACTCACGCAGCCCTTAATGAAAAAGAATCTCTGACACTTAAGTTCCCAGACATCCATTTACATGGACTCAGCTCACACCAAGAAAAGACGACCTGTGAATTCACTCATGAACTTTTCTGATGGCCATCACCTTGCCTGGAATGTCCCTACTGACTCTTTATTTTTTGAAACTTACTTTAAAATATTTTGGGCTGGGCGCAGTGGCTGACGCCTGTGATCCAAGCATTTTGGGAGGCCAACGCGGGCAGATAGCTTGAGGTCAGGAGTACGAGACCAGCCTATCCAACACAGTGAAACCCTGTCTCTATCAAAAATACAAAAATTAGCTGGGCATGGTGGCAGGTGCCTGTAATCCCAGGTACTCAGGAGGCTGAGACAGGAGAATTGCTTGAACCCAGGAGGCGGAGATCACAGGGAGCTGAGATCGCACCATTGCACTCCAGCCTGGGCAACGAGAGTGAAACTCCATCTCAAAAAAGAAGAGAGAGAGAGAGAGAAACTCCATCTCAAAAAGGAGAGAGAGAGAGAGAGAGAGATTACACTGAATTCAAGGAGGAGTGCTTCCCAGAAGACCAGCTGGGCAGAGGTTGAAAGAGGGGTGAGGAAGCTGTCACATGAATCCAGGCAGGAAAAGATGGTGCCTGGCCAAAGTGACTCGCTGTGGGCCAGCACTTCCCTTTTGTCAAATAAAACTCCAGAGTTGCTCTGTTTACAGGCTCTCTCCTTCTGCTAGATTGTCAATCCCTTGAGGGCAGATATTGGAATTCACTCATCTCTGGATCCTCAGAGGCCACAGGTGATAAAGTTCTCAGTAAAGGGTTGGCTGGTGCATGTTGAACAATAGAATTCCTTATGTACAAAAATAATTTCCTTTTGCTAGATTCCTCACCACTAGGCCCTCGTCCTCACCCCTTCCGCATCCTCTCTGCCGTTGCTGCCTGCAGCAATTTCTTTTCACCAATTACTGTACTCCTTTTACACTGAGTTGCTCCAAGGTATAGCGTGCTGCTCACTTCCTTTCATATAAAGCATAGACTTTGAATCTAGTCTTCACAGCCCCCTAAATATCTTACACTGCCCTTTCCTCCCACTGTCGCCCAGCTTATTCCAGTATTTCAGCCAGTCAAGACCTGGACTTGGCTTAAAGAGCCCCCTTCCCAAACATCTTGAAAGTTTTCTAGTGGTGATCTGACTTGTGTGGAGTGGTTACTCCCTCCCCTCTGATATCCTGTTTACTTTTTAGAAAACACAATATTTTATTGTTTTATTTGAAAATAAAATAAAACAGGCTGGGTGCAGTGGCTCACGCCTGTAAACCCAGCACTTAGGCAGGCCAAGGCGGGCCAATCACCTGACATCGGGAGTTTGAGATCAGTCTGGCCAACATGGTGAAACCCCATCTCTACTAAAAATACAAAAATTAGCTGGGCGTGGTGGCACACACCTGTAATCCCAGCTACTCAGGAGGCTGAAGCAGGTGAATCGCTTGAAACTGGGAGGAAGAGGTTGCAGTGAGCTGAGATCATGCCACTGTACTCCAGCCTAGGTAATAGAGTAAGCCTATGTCTCAAAATAAAATAAAATAAAACAAAATAAAAGAGTCCCCCCATCTGCAAGAAGCATTCATGAACTCCTACTAACTGGATACAGAATCTTACCCAACCTTAATCCTATTAATACATATTCCTGTCAATTGCATAGGATAACGATTTTTCCATGGGTTCTCTTCCAAGGCATAAGACAAAAGCACCCTTGCCTGTACCTGCTCCATCTTCCCTGACATGGTTTGGCTGTGTCCCCATCCAAATCTCATCTCAAAATGTACTCCCCATGTGTCAGGGGAGGGAACCTGGTGGGAGGTGATTGGATCATGGGGGTGGTTCCCCCATGCTGTTCTCATGATACTGAGTGAGTTCTCGTGAAATCTGATGGTTTTACAAGGGGCTCTTCCCCCTTCGCTCTTTTTCCTGGCTCCTTGTGAAGAGGGTACTTGCTTCTCCTTTGCCTTCTGCCATGATTGTACATTTCCTGCACTCCCCCCACCAGCCATGCAGAACTGTGCATCAATTAAACCTCTTTCCTGTGTAAATTACCCAGTCTCGGGTATTTCTTTATAGCAGTGTGAAAACGGACTAATACGTTCCCCTTGCCCTGTTTCTTGCACCAAAGAAACTTGTTCTCGCTCACAGAGGTCTTCTGCTTTGACCTATCCCTGAGAACTGGGCATTGGGCAACGTCAACTCAGAAGCATAAAATCAATTACAGCCATTGCTCACCTCTAGGCCGGGGCCCACACCCGGCCCTGCCAGATGGCTTTATAATAGTGAGTGCTGTGTTACCATGAAGGGCCTTCTATAAAGGAGAGTTAAAGCTGGATAGTATCCCAGAGGCTGTTCCTTTCCCCTGCAAACCTTCATCTAGCAGGGGCTGGTGCCTTTCCTTACACAGGTTTATACTAACATGGCCAGATAAAATACAGGAGACCCAGTTAAATTTGAATCGCAGATGAAAAATGAGTAATTATTTTACTCCAAGTAGATCCCAAAAATCACATGGAATTTTTCATTTACTAAATCTGACAATCTTATTTTATAACAACCAAGTCCTTACTACTGGTCTTGACAAAAATCATTTCTATACTCAGTAAGAGGTAAATATATGGTAAACAAAACATATGCACATTGTTAAAAATTGAGAAGCTTGAAGATATTCCTTTGTGGTCTCTGTTTCTCACTCTGATGGACATCTGCTTCCAAGAATAGGTTTCTAATCATTTTTTTTATAGCTAACTTGAAGTCCCTCACCTTTGCCTAACCTCTCTCACTCTGTTTATAATTCTCTTTCTCATGATCATTCTTTTTGCATCATTAAGTTCAACCACTTTGACCCTTCTTCCCTTCCCAAGCAATTACCATTCAATTGAGTGCTTCACCTTGACTTGCTCTCTTATAATGATATATCAAAATGTCTCCTCTTTACAAGTCAATGAACCACATTCAGGAAACACTGAATTGAGGATAGGTAGCTCCCTCAATTCTTCCAAATTGACCTCAAGGATCAGATGCCCCTTTCTAATTATTCCATGTTCTCCAACTCTAGGAAATCCTCCAGAAAAGCAACTTTAGGACTCCAGCCTCAGTTCTGATCTTACCTGGTCTTACCACTGCTCTCCATAAGCTGAAAAAGCTCCTAGTTGGGAAAAGCAAAGGACCAGACAGAACCTTGAATAATTTTCTCACAAATGAAAAACGTGGCTCTCCAGGCTTTAGGGGCCATCTCAAAAGCCACATTGTTTACACATGGCACTTTAACCCCAAGGAGGGTGGAGTTTAGCCCATTTATAAATGCATGTCTGCGAGGGAAGGGTATGAAGGGGAGCTGTAACCCTGTTATGACTATTTTCCAGTTTACACATGGAGCACTGTGGGGGAGACTCGGAGAGGGAACCAGGGTAGCAAGGAAGATCTGGTGGAAACTCGGGTAGGCTCGTTAACATGGAATGAAGGACATGATGAAATCAAGAGAAAGTTGTTAACAGCTGGGCGCAGTGGCTCATGCCTGTAATCCCAGCACTTTGGGAGGCTAAGGCAGGCGGACACTTGAGGTCAGGAGTTTGAGAACAGCCTGGCCAACATGGTGAAACCCCATCTTTACTAAAAAATACAAAAATTAGCCAGGCATTGTGGTGGGCACCTGTAATCCCAGTTACTTGAGAGGCTGAGGCAGGAGAGCTGCTTGAACCCAGGAGGTGGAGGTTGCAGTGAGCTGAGACTGTGCCACTGCACTCCAGCCTGGGTGACACAGCAAAACTCCATCTAAAAAAAAAAAAAAAGTTGTTGTTAATATGCCCAGGGTGAGAAAACACTGAATTACCAGAGTCATGAAGAATATCATTAAAAACAAGGGTGGTAGGCCGTGCGTGGTGGCTCACGCCTGTAATCCCAGCGTGATTTGAGAGGCTGAGGCGGGAGGATCACCTGAGTCAGGGTTCGAGACCAGCCTGACCAACATGGTGAAACCCTGTTTCTACTAAAAATACAAATTAGCCGGGTGTGGTAGTGCATGCCTGTAATCCCAGCTACCCTGGAGGCTGAGACAGGAGAATCACTTGAACCCAGGAGGCAGAGGTGGCAGTGAGCCAAGATCGCACCATTGCACTCCAGCCTGGGCAACAAAAGCAAAACTCTGTCTCAAAAAGAAAAAAGAAAAAAGAAAAAAACAGGGGTAGTAAAAAAACCAAAAACTTTCATTATTATTGGTTCATAGTAACTAGTAATGAAAGTATTAGTAATTAGTCATAAAAGTATCAGTACAGAGTCACAAAAGACTTCTATACCTTCTTAAACTCCTGTCATATTGTTAGTATTATCATCACTTTTATCTGGCTATCACTTCATCCCACAAGGAAGGAATGATCAATATTATTATACCTACTCCACAAGTGATGAAACTGTGAGAAGGATGTGGTAACTTCCAGGAACCCAGGTTTCTTGATTTCTGGTCCAGGGGGCCTTCCCTGCCTAGCAGATAGCAGTTGCTCTATTAGGAACCAGTCAAATTCGGGCCAGGAAACTGCTTTCAGACTTATCCCAGTGCCTTTGGAAGGCTGTGCTGTTGACTGGGGATGGGCTGTGTCAGAATAAGTGGCCGGGTGAGAAGAACAGAGGCTGTGGAGCCAGGAAGCCAGGATTTAGATCTCAGCCCTCCTTTACCAGCCTGGATTCTCTCCTTTGTAACTGGGGATAATGACAATTACGTCGCAGAGGTGTTACGAGCTAGAATGAGCTGGCAAATAACTGTAAGTGTGCATAAACATTATATTAACAATGACTGTAATTGTAGGTTCAGGATTCTAACTTGTGTAGAAGAGTTCAAATATATATGCAAATCCCTGCTAAGACAGGGATGAAATGGAGGAGAACTGGTAGTTTTTCAAAGCTACCAAAAGGCTTATCAAGCTATGTTTTTTTAAAGTGACAAGAGAAAGTTACAAATTAACGGCTCACCTTCATTAAGTGTTCATGGCATGTCAGTCCCCGTGATAAGCCTTCACATGCAGATTCTCATTTCGTCTCTCATCGCCTTAGGAGTTAGGTATTGTTCTTTTTTTTTTTTTTTTTTGAGATGGAGTCTTGCTCTGTTACCCAAGCTGGAGTGCAATGGCATGATCTCGGCTCACGGCAACCTCTGCCTCCTGGGTTCAAGCAATTCTCCTGCCTCAGCCTCCCGAGTTGCTGGGACTACAGGCACGCACCACCATGCCTGTCTAATTTTTGTATTTTTAGTAGAGATGGGGGTTCACCATATTGGCCAGGCTGGTCTCGAACTCCTGACTTCATGATCTGCTTGCCTCAGCCTCCTAAAGTGCTGGGATTACAGGTGTGAGCCACCGCGCCTGGCCAGGTATTGTTCTTTTTTTTTGAGAGAAGTCTCGCTCTGTTGCCAGGCTGGAGTGCAGTGTTGCAATCTTGGCTCACTGCAACCTCCGCCTCCTGGGTTCAAGTGATTCTCCTGCCTCCACCTCCCCAGTAGCTGGGATTACAGGTGCCCACCACGTCTGGCTAATTTTTATATTTTTAGTAGAGACGGAGTTTCACCATGTCAGCCAGGATGGTTTCGATCTCTTGACCTAGTGATCCGCCCACCTCGGCCTCCCAAAGTGCTGGGATTACAGGTGTGAGCCACCGCACCTGGCTGGGTATTGTTCTTAATTCCATTTTACAGTTAGGGAAAGTCTGGCTTAGTGGGGTTAAGAAATAACCCAAGGTCACACATTTGTTAAGTAGTGGAATCAGGACTCATTAACTTCATACCCACAGATGTGTGTAGCCCAACCAAACCATTCTTGTAGATGTGTGTGTTTGTGTGTGTGCGCATGTGTACACGTGTGCATGGAGAAAGTTCAGGACAAAATAGACGAGATATTAGCGACATACCACCACTGGATGCCTTACTGAATTGAGTAGATAGTGCTTTTATAATTTAAATGTTTTTCCTTTTGATAACATACTTTAAACCTTAAACCAAAATGAGGCTTCAAAAACATAATGAGTGGAACCGCCATCCTCCAGTAATTCGCCAAAATGACTAACACAAAGGGAAAGAGGAGAGGTACCCAGTATGTTCTCCAGGCCTTTAAGAAAACATAGAGTTATTCCTTTGGCCATGTATATGGGAATCTATAAGAAAGATGATATTGTAGGCATCAAGGCAATGAGTAATGTTCAAAAAGGAACGCCCCACAGGTGTTACCATGGCAAAACTGGAAGAGTCTACAATGTTCCCCAGCATGCTGTTGGCACTGTCGTAAACAAACAAGTTAAGGGCGAGATTCTTGCCAAGAGAATTAATGTGCATATTGAGGACATTAAGCACTCTAAGAGTCGAGATAGCTTCCTGAAACGTGTGAGGAAAATGATCAGAAAAAGAAAGAAGCCAAAGTGAAAGGTAACTGGGTTCAACTGAAGCGCCAGCCTGCTCCACTCTGAGAAGCACATTTTGTGAGAACCAATGGGAAGTAGCCTGAGCTGCTGGAACCCGTTCCCTATGAATTCATGGCATAATAGCTGTTAAAAAAATAAAAGACCTCTAGACTATCTATCTATCTATCTATCTATCTATCTATCTATCTATCTAATGAAAATGACTAATAAATAGCATTTGCAAGGCCCATTGTAATTAAACTTTCAGGGTTTTTTTTCCCCAACCAAAGAAATCTTCGGAATAAAATGAGGTTTTTTTTGTTTTTGTTTTAAACACGGTCTCACCCAGGCTGGAGTGCATTGGCATGATCATGGCTCACTGCAGTCTCAACCTCCCTGCTTCCCTAGGCTCAGGTGATCCTCACACCTCAGCATTCTGAGTAGCTGGGAGTACAGGTGCATGCCACCATGCCTAGCTAATTTCTGTATTTTTTGGTAGATACAGGGTGTACTAGTCCATTCTCATGCTGCTCTGAAGAACTGCCTGGGAATGGGTAATTTATAAAGGAAAGAGGTTTAATTGGCTCACGGTTCCACATGGCTGGGCGGGGGGGGCGGCGCTCAGGAAACTTACAATCATTGCAGAAGGGGAAGCAAACATATCCTTCTTCACATGATGGCAAGAAGGAGAAGTGCTGAGCAAAGATGGAAAAACCCCTTGTAAAACCATCAGATCTTGGCTGGGCGCAGTGGCTCACGCCTGTAATCCCAGCACTTTGGGAGGCTGAGGCGGGAGGATCACGAGGTCAAGAGATCAAGACCATCCTGGCTAACACAGTGAAACCCCATCTCTATTAAAAATACAAAAATTAGCTGGGCATGGTGGCAGGCACCTGTAGTCCCAGCTGCTCAGGAAGCTGAGGCAGGAGAATGGTGTGAACCCGGAGGGCAAAGCTTGCAGCGAGCCGAGATCATGCCACCGCACTCCAGCCTGGGTGACAGAGCGAGACTCTGTCTCTAAATAAATAAATAAATAAATAACCATCAGATCTCGTGAGAGCTCACTGTCAGGAGAACAGCAGCAGGGGGTTAACTGCTCCCATTATTCAATTACCTCCCACCAGGTCTCTCCCACTGCACATGGGGATTATAGGAACTGCAATTCAAGATGAGATATGGGTGGGGACACAGCCAAACCATATCATGGGGTTTTGCCATGTTGCTCAGGCTGGTCTTGAACTTGTGATGCTCAAGCTATCAGCCCACCTCAGCCTCCCAAAGTGCTGGGATTACAGGCATGGGCCACCATATCTGGCCTAAGTTTCTTGAAAATAAAGATTATATTCCATCTCCCTTCTACCTAAAAGCTCAGGTTCCTGTCTCTTAGGCAGTAGATCTCAGTTCTAAACCTTAAATGCGCTCATGAACCAAATATTTGCCAGTTATTTACTCTATAGTAACACCAATGAGTTCTTAAAATCTGTTGGTTTTTTTTTTTTCTTTCACCACATTTTCCCTTGACACGATTATTTATAACTTACGTGCAAACTCCTTTCTCTTCTGTGGTCATTACAAAGGATAAAACGATAAAAGATCACTAAAGCAAACATTCGTCTTACTGTTTGCTTTGAACTCTGAAGTCCTCTTCAAGGAGTACTGCAAAGATAAATTAAGATTTTGCACCCCCTGTCAACAGAACTCGTCTTCAAAGATGACCTCTGGAGGGGAGTAAAAGAATTGAAAGCAAACTGAAGGAACTCAAAAGTGACGACCTTTTCCTGTCTTTCTGCAGTTAACAACAATGCAGGGATGGCAGGAGAGGGCAACCTGTACGCAGAACAGGCACCCATATCTCTTTCTGGTGAGAGCTTCTGGGGTCCCTGCAGGTCAGATGATCTGGAAGGCAGGAGGGACGCATGCTGAGAAGCCACATGGGAGGATGGGGGATGCAGAGGCTGAGCCCTCTCTCCCAACCCATTAGAGACTCTTAAGGATGATGAAGATGAAGAAACTCTCACAACAGAATTGATGTGGAGGTCAGCTAAGCCAGGTGTCCAGAATGTGTTCACAGACCTGGCCTCCTGGGAATGCCCCAGACCTGGAATTCTCTGTGGCTCACCCAGATGCCCTGGCTGTGCTGTAACGTGAGAGTGGCAGGGAGGTTTTAGAGTTACATTTACATCGATATTGGCCTACTCTGGTCAATGACAATCTACCACTGAAAACCATGGCCTTCTGAAGAAAATGATGATGACTTGTTTGCCTAGCCTTTGTTCTATTTAATTTATTTTCAGAGAACAATGCCTCCAGATCAGCTTTTGAAAACTCACCTGCAAATTGACATGACTGTTTACCTGTTTGAATTTGGGCTTCTTTTTCAAAGTAGAAAAGGAGAGTTAATTATCAAAATCTTTAGACTGTGATTCCAGAGATGAGAGGCTGTTTATGCTGCTGAGCCACGTGATTATATGGATCTCTTTGAGGAGCATTTCCAGCTTCATGGGTTTCTGAGGATTAAAATATACCTCAGCCCAGCACGGTGGTTCACGCCTGTAATACCAGCACTTTGGGAGGCTGAGGCAGGTGGATCACTTGAGGTCAGGAGTTCAAGACCAGCCTGGCCAACATGACAAAAACCCATCTCTAATAAAAATACAAAAATTAGCTGGTTGTGATGGTGTGCGCCTGTAATCCCAGCTACTTGGGAGGTTGAGGCAGGAGAATTGCTTGAACCTGGGAAGCAGAGGTTGCAGTGAGCTGGGATCATGCCACTGCACTCTAGCCTGGGCGACAGTGCCAGACTCCATCTCAAAAAAATATTTAAAAAAATAATAAAAAATAAATTAATAATAATAAAATATACCTGGGGTCCATAAAATATTAAAACACAGAATACATTTTTTTTTTGCAATACTTTACATTTATTAAGTGCCTACAAGGTGCTGGGGTCTACATTTAAGCACATTCCATATCTTGTCTTTACCAATCTCTGAAAAATAATAGTAATTATTCCTAGTTTACACAGGATTAAACTGAGCCTCAGGTATTTAAGTGACTTATCCAAAGCAAGTGTGTATGAGACCTGGAATTTAAGTCCGGATCTTACTGACTGATTTCTTGGGTCTCCCCCAGATCTCTGAGTGTAAAATTCTATGAATAATATAACTGAAAAAAAAAAGTGTTATAGAAATCAGGAGCGGGAGAGAGCAGCCTATAGATTATCCACACTAACCAACATTTTCTCTGTATAGTTAAGGAACTTTCCAGAGATCACACAGCTTACTCTGTGGTCAAGCGAGGACACGAGTGCCTATCATTTGCTGTTCACTTTTTAAAAACATTTTATTATAAAAAATTTTAACCATACACAACAATAAAGCTACTACCATAATGAATGCCCTGTCACTCAATTTTATAATTACCTACACTCTTGTTGATGCCTTTTTTTTTTTTTTGTTTGTTCTCTTTTAGCTCTTTTTTTTTTTTTTTTTTAAATACTTTTAAGTTCTAAGGTACATGTGCACAATGTGCAGGTTTGTTACATATGTACACATGTGCCATGTTGGTGTGCTGCACCCATTAACTCATCATTTACATTAGGTATATCTCCTAATGCTATCCCTTCCCCCTCCCCACACCCCACGACAGGCCCTGGTGTGTGATGTTTCCCATCCTGTAAAACACAGAATATAATTTTTAATATAATTTCATTTTTTACAGATTGAAGACCTCACAGAATTTTGTGTATTTTATCTGTTTCCAAACTACAAATACCATATGTATATATATTTTTTCTTGCTTTCTTTTTTAGCTGTTCATCTTAGTTTCTTTAGTCTTACTTCACTTACTTTTTGCTTTTTATTTTTGAGACAGGGTTTTACTGTGTTACTCATCAGGGCTAGAGTACAGTGGTACAATCTCAGCTCACTGCAGCCTCTACCTACTGGGCTCAGGTGATCTCCCATCTCAGCCTCACAAGCAGCTGGGACTACAGGCACACACCATCATGCCTGGCCAATTTTTTTTTTTGAGACAGAGTCTCACTCTGTCACCCAGGCTGGAGTACAGTGGCACGATCTCGGCTCATTGCAACCTCTGCCTCCCAAGTTCAAGCAATTCTTCTGCCTCAGCCTCCCGAGTAGCTGGGACTACAGGCGTGGACCACCACGCCTGGCTAATTTTTTGTATTTTTAGTAGAAACATGGCTTCACCATGTTGGCCAGGCTGGTCTTGAACTCCTGACCTTAAGTGATCCGCCTACCTCAGCCTCCCAAAGTGCTGGGATTACAGGTGCAAGCCACTGTCCTCGGCCTCATATTCTTTATGATCTTTTTATCATTATTTATTTTTTTATTTTTATTTTTTACTTTTTTTGAGATGGAGTTTCTATCTTTTTGCCCAGGCTGGAGTGCAATGGCATGATCTCAGCTCACTGCAACCTCCGCCTCCCGGGTTCAAGCAATTCTCCTACTTCAGCCTCCCAACTACCTGGGATTACAAGGGCCTGCCACCACTCCTGGCTAATTTTTTGTATTTTTAGTAGAGATAGGGTTTCGTCATGTTGGCCAGGATGGTCTCGATCTCCTGACCTCATGATCCGCCTGCCTCGGACTCCCAAAGTGCTGGGATTACAGGCGTGAGCCACCGCGCCCCGCCCGTTTATTTATTTATTTTGTTTATTTATTTTTTTGAGACAAAGTCTCACTCTTGTCTCCCAAGGCTGGAGTGCAATGGTGCCATCTCGGCTGTTCCCTGGCAAGAATGCTCCAGTCACTCCAGACACCTAGCTGCTTGTCCTGACTCTGCTCCTGATACCCAAACGGAGTCTCTTCACCTACTGGGCTTGCAGCTTCTCGTCAGCAAAGTGTGTGTATGAGACTAGTTCACCATCAAGCATGCACTGCACAGGTGTAAAGGGTCTGCATTTCGTGGGTAGGGATCCAGGCTTATATTCTCTTTGAGATTTCAATATAGAATCTTATTACACAACAGGAACTAACTCAAGTACACCTTTCCTCTTCTTCCAGAAGTGGATTAATCTACATGATTTATTAATATTAATTTTAATTTTTAGATGGTTTCGCTTAGTCGCCCAGGCTGGAGTGCAATGGCACAATCTTGGCTCACTGCAACCTCCACCTCCTGGATTCAAACGATTCTCTCATCTCAGCCTCCAGAATAGCTGGGATTACAGGCACCTGCCATCATGCCTGGCTAATTTTTGTATTTTTGTATTTTTGTAGAGACCAGGTTTCACCATGTTGGCCAGGTTGGTCTTGAACTCTTGACCTCAAGTGATCCATCTGCCTGGGCCTTCCAAAGTGCTGGGACTACAGGCATGAGCCACCTTGCCCAGCCTACATGACTTATTTTACTAATCCTGAACAGATGAGGTACACTTTTCTAAACAAAATTTCTAGAGGGGATCATAAAAAATGTTTGCCTACCTCTCTGCTTTTGTCATTAGAGCACCATCTCTAGGAGAGGTTGTAAAAGAAAGGAGGATTTAGATCAAGTTGGGGACATTTGCAAAAATCATGGATTTTTCCCTCATATACAATGAAATTGGCCAGGCTCAGTGGCTCACACCTATAATCCTAGCACTTTGGGAGGCCGAGGCAGGTGGATCACTTGAGGTCAGGAGTTCGAAACCAGCCTGGCCAACACGGCGAAACTCTGCCTTTACAATATAAAAATTAGCCAGGCGTGGTGGTGCACATCTATAATCCCAGGTACTTGGGAGGCTGAGGCAAGAGAATTGCCTGGACCCTGGAGATGGAGGGAGCCAAAATCATGCCACTGCACTCCAGCCTGGGCCACAGATCAAGACTGTCTAAAAAAAAAAAAAAAGCCACTAAAATTACTATTGGTTTATAGAGAAAAACATTGAAACAAGCTTACAAAAATACCACTACTGTGCTGTTTTTTAGTTAAGATACATTTTACTCTATTTCAAAACATCTAAGTCAGACTGGTAAATTGGGAGCACCAACGCAGAATTCTTTTTGCAAACATAGCAGATTTAAAAAGCACTTAACACATAATACTTCTATTTATTTTTAGGAGGACAATCATGGACATTCCAAATTGAGACCCACAAGAGTTTATGACTACATTCTCAATGAGCGACGCGCCTGCCGGAAATAATAGGACTGATTCAGGACCAGTGAAAGAAGATACACAAACCCAAGACTTGCATTTTCAGAAGGAAGGCTTATGTCACTCAACAAACATTTGTTGAGTTTTCACTAGGTGTTAGGTGCTGTGCTAGTTAGAGATGCTGACCCAACCCAAGACACTGAAGCTCTCGTTTTCTCAGTGCAATTGATGAAAAGTTACACATCAGCTCTAGAAATGGAGACTGAGAAGATGAGTTCATGTAACTGTCCCTAGATGAATTCTTTTTTTTTTTTTGAGACGGAGTCTCGCTCTGTCGCCCAGGCTGGAGTGCAGTGGCGCGATCTTGGCTCACTGCAAGCTCTGCCTCCCGGGTTCACGCCATTCTCCTGCCTCAGCCTCCCAAGTAGCTGGGACTACAGGCGCCCGCCACCTCGCCCGGCTAATTTTTTGTTATTTTTAGTAGAGACAGGGTTTCACTGTGTTAGCCAGGATGGTCTTGATCTCCTGACCTTGTGATCCACCCGTCTCGGCCTCCCCCTAGATGAATTCTTATCTTCTGGTCAGTAAGGCAGGGTCCTTGAAGCTAAAAGATCCTTTTTTTTTTTTTTTTTTTTGAGATGCATTGTTACTCTTGTTGCCCAGGTTGGAGTGCAGTGGCACGATCTCGGCTCACTGCAATCTCTGCTTCCTGGGTTCAAGCGATTCTCCTGCCTCAGCCTCCTAAGTAGCTGGAATTACAGGTGCCCACCACCAAACCTGGCTAATTTTGTATTTTTAGTAAAGATGGGTTTCACCACGTTGGCCAGGCTGGTCTCGAACTCCTGACCTCGAGTGATTCACCTGCGTCAGTCTCCGAAAGTGCTGGGATTACAGGTGAGTCACCGCTCGCAGCCCTAAAAGATACACTTTTGAAAACAATAAATAGAATAGCACAGCACATAGAAGAAAGGTATGGAAGATATTCGAGAGATAATAACTTGCAGTGATCTCATCTCAATGATGCCCACACATCGGTGACCACCTTTTGGCTCCACTATCTTTGGATTATGTACACAGGAAGAAGTCAGCACAGCAGTGATCTGAAGCGTCTTCCTCTAACACGTAGAATGTTCTTTCTTTGTCTCAAAAACATCTAAGAGTTGAATCCACTTCATGAGGCTATCAAAGTTTTGAAACACTAGCAGATATTTCTCAAAAGCAAATATTCCTGAAGAGTTCATGTTTCTTGCTTTTTGATCACTCCTTATTTAGACCAACTAATGATCAAATGAGATAAATCTTTAATATATATATATATATTTGTATTATACTTTACGTTCTAGGGTACATGTGCACAACGTGCAGGTTTGTTATATATGTATATATGTGCTACGTTGGTGTGCTGCACCCATTAACTCATCATTTACATTAGGTATATCTCCCAATGCCATCCCTCCGCCATCACCCCACCCCACAACAGGCACCGGTGTGCGATGCTCCCCACCCTGTGTCCAAGTGTTCCAAATGAGATAAATCTCTTAAAGGTATGTTCCCTCATCACTGATTTTTTTTTTCTCCACAAGCTGAGGTCATCTACCACCTGTGGGGCTTGAAATACCAAAATGAAAACACTTCCTCAGGAATGAGCACCACACACAATTTCCTGGGTAGCAGAAAGGTATGTGCAAAGGCTTTCACTATTAAGCAACAGTTTAGACCCCTTTCTCTGTCTTCTATTTCTGTTGCATAGTTCAAATTTTGGGGGGAAGAGTGTTCAAGAAACTTTTTCAAGAAAATTTTTGCCACTTCATCTTTAAGCTGATGTCTAGTTGTCATGAAATCAACCATATTAATTTCCAGGAACGCTCTTCAGGCAGAAGCTCTTCATTAAAAAGGTTATTAGTTAAAAATGGAGAATATGGGCATATCTGTTCCATATCTTCAAACCTGGAATTGGTGGTCAGCTAGCAGTGGAGGAGAGCAGGGGCAGGTGGGCAGGTGCTCCAACTGGACACAGGCTTGTTGAGCCATGGGGTCCCTCAAAGAAGGAGTCAGAGGGTAGGGGAACCCTTTTCAGTTGTTTCCTCCTCTTGACAACAACCTGGCTTAGCTTCCAGTGCTTCTTGTTCTTGAAGTTCCTTTGTATTAAACAGAATTCATCATCCAAGAAAATGGCCTATAAATGTCCAGCCATTGCATCAAATTCTGCATCAGAGGAGGAAGGGTGGACATTCCATAGAACCTTCCTCCTCTGAGGCATCCCTCATCTCTGGCATGGTGGCATCCTGGTGGCTAAGCTGGCCTCTCTCCACCCCGCAGTGCCCAGCAGGCACAGAGTACAGGTTGATGGGCCAAGGAAGACTCATGATGTCACTACGGCCACAGTCCCCACCAGGTGAGTCTGAGCCTAGGTCACTGCTGCTCTCAAGGTCCCTGTTGAGGTGGTCACCAGATTATCTCAGCCTTCAGGAGAAATAGCAGAAAGCTGTGCCCTAAAGGCTTCACAGAGGTCTCTAGAGGGCCCAGGTAATTGAAATGGATTCACATTTCCATCTCCACCTTTGTTTGTTTGCTCGTTTCTTTTTTTTTTTTTTCTTTTTTCCTTATTTTTGTTTTTGAGATAGGGTCTCATCTATTACCCAGGCTGGAGTGCAATGGCACAATCTTGGCTCACTGCAACTGGCTCATGCCTGTAATCCCAGCACTTTAGGAGACCAAGGTGGGTGGATCATGAGGTCAGGAGATCAAGACTATTCGTTTTTTGTTTTTTTTTTTTTGAGACAGGGTCTCACTCTGTTGCCCAGGCTACAGGGCAGTGGCACCATCTCAGTTCACTGCAACCTCTGCCTCCCAGACTCAAGTGATCCTGCTGCCTTAGCTTCCTCAGTAGCTGGGACTACAGGCATGTGCCACTACATCTGGCTAATTTTTGTATTTTTTGTAGAGACGTGGTTTTGCCATGTCTCCCAGGCTTTCTCAAATTCCTGGACTCAAGCGATCTCCGACCTCAGCCTCCCAAAGCACTGGGATTACAGGTGTGAGTCACCATGCCCAGCCTCTACCTTTGTTTCTAGTGGCCACTTTTAAGATATTAGCAACAAGTGTCTTAACCTTTTAATGACATTTGTCTCATTTTTCCAGAGTTTTGGAAGGAAGCTAAGTACTTTCTTATTAATCAACCAGGCACAGACAGTGGCTACTGACTGTACTAACAAACAGTGTTGACACTGTGGCAGTGGGTTGGTTAGGCCTGCTCATGGAACTTGTGGAACAAGGGAAAATCTCCTTAAAGACACCAATGGGTTCCCCAAGGCCTTGGTCACCTGTGACCCCAACCTTTTCCTCGCACTAGATTTGTACTTAACTGCACATCTTTTTACTTGGTAAAATATACATAGAATAAAATTGACCATTTTAATTTTTTTTTTTTTGAGACAGAGTCTCACTCTGTTTCCCAGGCTGGAGTGCAGTGGTGCGATCTTGGCTCACTTCAAGCTCCACCTCCTGGGCTCAAGTGATTGTCCCGCCTCAGCCTCCCGAGTAGCTGGGATTACAGGCACCCGCCACCGTGCCCAGCTTATTTTTGTATTTTCAGTAGAGATGGCATATCACCATGTTGGCCAGCCTGGTCTCAAATTCCTCACCTCAGGTGATCTGCCTGCCTCAGCCCCCCAAAGTGCTGGGATTACAGACGTGAGCCACCACGCCCGACCCATTTTATTTTATTTATTTATTTATTTATTTTTGCAACAGAGTCTTGCTCTGTTGCCCAGGCTCGCAGTGGCGCGATCTCGGCTCACTGCAAGCTCAGCCTCCCCAGTTCATGCCATTCTCCTGCCTCAGCCTCCCGAGTAGCTGGGACTACAGGCGCCTACCACCATGCCTGGCTAATTTTTTTGTATTTTTAGTAGAGACAGGGTTTCACCATGTTAGCCAGGATGGTCTGGATCTCCTGACCTTCTGATTCACCCGCCTAGGCCTCCCAAAGTGCTGGGATCACAGGCGTGAGCCACCACGCCTGGCCATTTTAATTATTTTTAAAAATCCTTGAGCAAGAGCCATGTTCATCTTCTCTGTATTGTTCCAATTTTAGTATATGTGACGCTGAAGCAAGCACCCTTTTTAATTATTTTAAGCAAGCACCCTTTTGAATGATTTTCAAGTGTACAGTTGAGTGTCAACAAATACATTCATGTTGTTGTGCAACCAGCACCACTACCCATCTCCAGGGCTTTTTCATCACACCAGACTGAAACTTTGCATCCGCTAATAACTCTCCATTCGTCCCTTCTCCCAGCCTCTGGTAACTTCCATTTCATTTTCTGTTTCTATGAATTTGACTATTCTAGGACCCTTGTATAAACGGAATCATGCCAGGCTCATGCCTGTAATCCCAGCAGTTTGGGAGGCCAAGGTGGGAGGATCACTTGAGTCCAGAAGCTGGAAACTAGCGTGGGCAACATAGTGAGACCCCATCTCACACAAAACAAAAACCCACTAAAAGTCAGAATTGATTTTTAATCATTTTATTAGTTACTTCGAGTCCCTTATCTTTGCCCCAAATTTTCACTCCATTTACAGTTTTTCCCACCCCATGGTTATTCTTTTTTTTTTTTTTTTTTTTTTGAGGCAGTCTTCCTCTCTTGCCCAAGCTGGAGTGCAGTGGCGCTGTCTTGGCTCACTGCAACCTCCACCTCCTGGGTTCAAGTGATTCTCCTGCCTCAGCCTCCCAGGTAGCTGGGACTACAGGCACACACCACTACGCCCAGCTAATTTTTGTATTTTTTAGTAGAGATGGGGTTTCACCATGTTAGCCAGGATGGTCATGATATCTTGACCTCATGATCCGCCCACCTGAGCCTCCCAAAGTGCTGGGATTACAGGCATGAGCCACTGCGCCTGGCCAATTTTTGTATTTTTAGTAGAGATGGGGTTTCACCATGTTGGCCAGGATGGTCTCAATCTCTTGACCTCGTGATCCATCCACCTCAGCCTCCCAAAGTGCTGGGATTACAGGCGTAAGCCACTGTGCCCGGCCAATTTTTGTATTTTTAGTAGAGATGGGGTTTCACCATGTTGGCCAGGATGGTCTCGATCTCTTGACTTAGTGATCCACTGCCTCGGCGTCCCGAAGTGCTGGGATTACAGGTGTGAGCCACCACGCCTGGCCCCATGGTTATTCTTTGTACCATTAAGTTCAACCACTTTGACCTCTTTTCACTTTCCAAGCAATTACTTTCAAATGTCCATATCACTGTGACTTACTACATCTAGCTTAATCCTCCATCAGAACATCTCCTTTTCTACTGGGTAATGATCTCTGATAAAAAAAAAAAGCACTAACAGGGAGCTGGGTCTCCACTCTTCATAAACTGCCCAAGGAAGTGTTCCATCCCCCCTTGCTTTCCCACTGGGAGAATTCCTCAGAAGAAGCAACTTCAGAATGTCACTGCTTGCTGTCTGAGCTGTGCCACAATGGCTCTGAATTAGCCTGAGAAGCCTTGGTCAGGAAAAGCAAAGAAATCAGAATTGCAGGATAAGGCGTCTCCCAAAAGACTCTCAAGAAGCATCCTTTCTATCTGTACAGCTCAGAGTGTTTGGACACTATGCAGAAGTCTCATGAAAAAACATGTAACTTTATCCTGAAGACATCTCAGCTTCCCTTTTTATGTGGATGATCAAGGGTGTCTGCAAGTCTGGGAAAAAGGGATAGAGGAGAATTAACAGCCTGTACTCCAGGGCCTGGCTTACTGATAAGGGAAATGGTTGTTGATGATAGAGAAATCTGGGGAGGCAGGAAGAGCTTGACAGAAACAAACGGATGTCCCAAATAGGCTAGTTCATAATTTTTTTAAAGTTGAATATTAAAAAAATAAAATTCACAAGTTAAAAATGCCATCGGATTAAATGTATTAAGGGAGTGGTTTGGAAGGAAAATTTGAACAAGTAGAATGAAACAGTTGGAAAAAATCAGAATGGTACTAGACAAGGAAGTTTTTTATTTTTTGTTTTATTGCAATGGCGTCTCGCTCTGTCATCCAGGCTACAGTGCAGTGGCATGATCTTGGCTCACTGCAACCTCTGACTCCCAGGTTCAAGTGACCCTCTTGCCTCAGCCTCCCGAGCAGCTGGGATTACAGGCACCTACCACCACACTCGGCTAATTTTTTGTATTTTTAGTACAGACAGGGTTTCACCATGTTGGCCAGGTTGAACTCCTGACCTCAAGTGATCCACCCACCTTGGCCTCCCAAAGTGCTGGATTACAGGCATGAGCCACCATACCCAGCCATAAGCAGGAAAGTTCTTACAGCTATTAGATACCACTTTACTTTGGTAAAGGGGGGTTAGTAACTGGTAAGAGGTAAGAAGGAGAGCTCTGACATACTAGTTAAGTTCTGTTTCTCAGTTTGGGTGATGGTTAATATGAAAATTCACTAAGCTGGGCTGGATGTGGTGGCTTATGCCTATAATCCCAGCACTTTGGGAGGCTGAGGCGGGTGGATCACCTGAGGTCAGGAGTTTGAGACCAGCTATGCCAACATGGTGAAACCCCCTCTCTACTAAAAACACAAAAATTAGCCAGGTGTGATGGTGCATACCTGCAATCCCATCTACTCTGGAGGCTGAGACAGGAGAATAGCTTGAACCTGGGAGGTAGAGGTTGCAGTGAGCCGAGATCGTGCCACTGCACTCCAGCCTTGGCAACAGAGCAAGACTGTCTCAAAAGTAAAATAAAATAAAATAAAAGGCTGGGTGTGGTGGCTCATGCCTGTAATTCCAGCACTTTGGGGGCCAAGGTGGGCGGATCATGAGATCAGGAGATTGAGACCATCCTGGCTGACACGGTGAAACTCCGCAGGAAAATGGTGTGAACATGGGAGATGGAGCTTGCAGTGAGCTGAGTTTGCGCCACTGCACTCCAGGCTGGGTGACAAAGCGAGACTCTATCTCAAAAAAAAAAAAAAATTTACTAAGCTGAATACTTTTGATATGTGCCTTTATGTATACCATATTTCAAAGATAAGTTTATTGGAAAAAGCACTTCTGGAATGATAAAAATAAAGACCTCCAAAAATCCACCCCTTTATAAGAGTAACAAAAACACTGGAAAAAATGACCAAAATCAACTTTTTCAGAACTCTGGAAATTAGCCAAAAGCTTGAAGCATCACTAGCAGCCACTGAGGCAGAACAAGTTTGGAGACCCCCAAAAACTCTATCTTCACAGAACTGTTATTACTTGACCTGTCTGACAGCTCTCTGAAAGGTCCCATCTTCAAGGTTTCTCTTTACTTGACTTGATTCGGAGCCGATGCTGCAAGAACAGCCTTATCCCTAGGTCATTTGTTGAAAACAATCCGTGGCAATTGTTTAATATGTGCAGCTGCCTGGGAAAATATCTGCAAATCATGTATCTGTTAAGGAACTTGTATCTAGGCTGTATAAAGAATTCTTACAACTCAATGTAAAAGTGGGTAAAGGATTTAAATAGACATTTCTAGCTGGGCATGGTGGCTCATGCTTATAATGCTAGTGCTTTGGAAGGCTGAGGCATGAAGATCGCTTGAGGCCAGGAGTTTGAGACCAGTCTGGGAAACACAGCAAGACCCCGTCTCTACAAAAAAAATTTTACAAAATTAGCCAGGTGTAGTGGCATGTGCCTGTAGTCCTGGCTATTCAGGAGAATAAGGTGGGAGGATTGCTGGAGCCCAGGAGGCTGAGGCTACAGTGAGCCTCTGCACTGCACTCATGCCACTGCACTCCAGGCTGGGTGACAGAGCAAGACCCTGTCTTAAAAAATAAATAGACAAAAAAAAAAAAAAAAAAATAAATAGACATCTCTCCAAAGATGTACAAAGGTTCAAAAATACATGAAAAGGTGTTCAACATGATTAATCATTAGAGAATACAAATCAAAGTCACAGTGAGATACAGTTTCACACCCACTAGGATGGCCAGTCTAATAAAGACAGGTCACAAGTTATGGCAGGAATGTGGAGAAATTAGAGTCTTTATACACTGCTGGTGGGGATGTAAAATAGTCCTGAAAAACAATTGGCAATTCCTCAAAAAGTTACACATAGAGTTACTATATCACCATCAATTCCATTCTTACGTATATATCCAGGAGAACTGAAAACATACAGTCACAAAAGCTGGTACACCAATGTTCACAGCATGATTCATAATAGTCAAAAAGTGGAAATGACCCAAATGTCCACAAATGGATGGATGGTTAAACAAATGTGGTTAAACATATGGAATACTATTTGGCAATATAACGAAGTAAAGTTCTGAATCATACTGAAACATAGATGAGTACTGAAGTCATTACACATTCAGTACAGAAGACCATGTACTGAAATATCTGGAATAGGTAAATCTATGGGAACAGAAAGTAGGTTGCCAGGGGCTTTGAGAAGTGGAGTATGGAGAATGCCTGTAATGGGTATTCGTCTTCTTTTTGGAAGGATAAAAATGTCCTAAAATTAGATATTGGTGATATTCAATGCTGTGAATATATAAAACCACTCAATTGTACATTTTAAAGAATAAATTTTATAGTATGTGAACATCTCAGTAAAGCCATTTTTAAATTATTTTTATTTTTTACTTATATATTTTTTTGAGACAGAGTTTTGCTCTATCACCCAGGCTGGAGTGCAGTGGCGTGATCTCAGCTCACTGCAACCTCTGCCTCCCAGTTCAAGCAATTCTCCTGCCTCAGCCTCCTGAGTAGCTGAGATTACAAGCACATGCCACCATACCCAGCTAATTTTTGTATTTTTAGTAGAGATGGGGTTTTACCATGTTGGCCAGGCTGGTCTCGAACTCCCGATCTGAAGTGATCTACCCACCTCAGCCTCCCAAGGTGCTGGGATTACAGGCGAGAGCCACCATGCCCAGCCTCAGGAAAGCTACTATAAAACAAGAAAGCTTACTTTAAAAATTCCTTCATATCATTATTAATCACAATTACGCCTACAAGGATAAGTCAGTTTTCTAAGGCATGGATAAAAGCCCCAGAAAACCAGGGACTTCATATGTTTTATAGAAGAGTATTTCCCCAATATGCAGTTCCAAAGCTGAAACAGTAGGTGGTCAATAAATATCCTTAAATGAATAAATACAGATTGAGAAAGTGTTTGGAACCCAGATTTTCTGATTCCAGGTTCACCCCTCCACAGTGGAGACGTGGCGAGGCAGTGACCTCATGAATAGGGAGCAAGGTGCCCTGGCCAGGATGTCACTTACAGAATTGTTGTTGCTTACTGGAAGGTTACGTTTCTTACTGGGGAACGGACGTGCTCTCTAGAGGGACAGACACACTATTTGGCAGATGGGTAGCAACTGACAGAGCGTCCTAGCAAAAAAAGACTCAGGTCTTGGAGGCAGGTCACCCCGGCTCGATTCCAGGCTCTGTCTCTGAGAAATGGGTTTATCGGCCGGATTCCAGGCTCTGTCTCTGAGAAATGGGTTTATCGGCCGGGCGCGGTGGCTCACGCCTGTAATCTCAGCACTTTGGGAGGCCGAGAGGGGCGGATCACGAAGTCAGGAGATCAAGACCATCCTGGCTAACACGGTGAAACCCTATCTCTACTAAAAAATACAAAAAACTAGCGGGGCGTGGTGGCGGGCGCCTGTAGTGCCAGCTGCTCGGGAGGCTGAGGCAGGAGAATGGCGCGAACCCGGGAGGCGGAGCTTGCTGTGAGCCGAGATCGTGCCACTGCACTCCAGCCTGGGCAACTGAGTGAGACTCCGTCTCAAAAAAAAAATAAAATAAAATAAAAAAGATCAGATAAACCCATTTTTTGTATTTTTTTTTTGTTTTTTGTTTGTTTGAGACGGAGTCTCGCTCTGTCGCCCGGGCTGGAGTGCAGTGGCCGGATCTCAGCTCACTGCAAGCTCCACCTCCCGGGTTCACGCCATTCTCCTGCCTCAGCCTCCCGAGTAGCTGGGACTACAGGCGCCCGCCACCTCACCCGGCTAGTTTTTTGTATTTTTTAGTAGAGATGGGGTTTCACTGTGTTAGCCAGGATGGTCTTGATCTCCCGACCTCGTGATCTGCCCGTCTCGGCCTCCCAAAGTGCTGGGATTACAGGCGTGAGCCACCGTGCCCAGTCGGTTTATCTAATCTTTCTAAGCCTGTATTTCCTCATCTGTGAATTCAGGTAATAATACTTGCCTCTTACCTCATAGGGATGTTGTAAAAAGTAAATGAGAAGCATATACATCATGCATGTGGCTCACTTGGATAATATCTGATAAACATTTTAATTTACATTGAGAATATCGAATGAACAAATAGGTTTCAAATATCTTTTTTTTCTTTTTTTTTTTTTTGAGACGGAGCCTGGTTCTGTCCCCCAGGCTGGAGTGCAGTGGTGTGATCTCGGCTCACTGCAACCTCTGCCTTCCAAGTTCAAGTGATTCTCCTGCCTCAGCCTCCCAAGTAGCTGGCAATACAGGTGTGTGCTACCACACCTGGCTGATTTTTTTGTATTTTTAGTAGAGACAGGGTTTCACCATGTTGGTCAGGCTGGTCTCAAACTCCTGACTTCAAATGATCCGCCCACCTCGGCTTCCCAAAGTGCTGGGATTACAGACATGAGTCACCACAGCTGGCCTCAAATATCTTGTAAAAAATAAAAGGGAGACAGGTCAGTGGTTGTTTTCAGACTTTGCAGGGAACTGTTACCTAAAAAGGTTGGGAACCTCACTCCTACCCTCCCCACCACGGTGGCATTGAGCAAGGCAGAGAACAAAAACTCCTCCCCCGCAGAGCAGCTCCCACTCCCCAGCAGCCCACAGCCTAGCACACCGTTATCCTGGGGGTGTGGATAAAAAGCAGGAAACAGGAAACACTTTGCCTCACCTTGAGAGAGAAGAGGGACCCAGGTATTTATATCTCCAGAGACCAAATATATTTTCCCCTCTGTATTGCAATGGTGGTACATTTGTTTTTTCTAATTAAAAAGGAGTACATTGAGGGGCAACCGAACTTGAATTGGTTCTCATCAGGATTTACTATAAACTCAGTCTTCCTGTTCATTAAAAGAAAAAAAAAAAAAAAGCTTTCCTTTTGCTTGACACCTGTTAATAGCATGCCTGTGGAAATAAGTAACCATGCTCGAAAATAATCTCCAATTGCGGGATGGAAACAGTCGTTGTGATTGTTTAAGATATAATATATGTAAAGCAAGCAGCACCGTGGTTAGCATGTTGTTGGTACTCAGGAAATGGTAACTATTATTTAAAACACCTTTTCCTTAAATGCTCTGCTGGTGTAGTGCTCACTACCGTGGACTAAACTTAACTGAATAGTGCCCTCCAGAGGCCACTGGGAATTCAACTGTGCTGACAGTTGAAAGAAGGTCTGGAAAAAGACCACAAATACCATTTAATTGTCTTTTACATTGATGCGGAGTCAGCACCACAGCCTGGTGTCCCAGGATGTATTAGAACATGACCGACTGTCTGATTTGTCACCCACAGCAGCCTTTCTTTCGCCAGGGCTTATTTGTTTGCAAGGGACACTTATGAAGACCTGGAGATCTTGGGGAAACAAGTCCAGCTAGGCACCGTGGGAACTGGTGCTGGGAACTGCCAGCCCCAGGAAGGTACTGTCCCATCCCTTTTTCTGGGGACACTGTCTCTCATCCCTGTCCTTTTCTGTATGTCCACTCTGTGTTCCTCTAAAGAAACCAGCTTCCTCTTGACGTCTGCCATGCTGTAAGTGTAGCACGGGCATGTGGCTCTGGCTCTTTCTGGACATGAATCCAGATGTGGTTCTGTTTGGTCTTCCAGCTCATCTCACACAGCAAAGCAGCTTGGTCTCTCACTGGCTTGACTCCAGGTTTTCAGGAGATTAAACTGGTTGTCAGTCAAGTCTAATGGCTGGATTTAGTCTGTCTATCCCTGGTGGCTGGCCAGGAGGTGGAGGTGAGGATGCGTGTGCGTGTGTAGGGAGACAGGCCAGTGTCATGTGATACTAAACAAATTTAGCACATATGGAACTGCAGGAGGGGCAAGTATGTCAAAGGGTCTGTTTTTCTACAAACGTGGAGCTAGTGTTTATATTTATAGTATTTATAGAGTATTTATAGAGCTTTACCATGCGCCATGCACTGTCTTAAGAACTTTCTAGGCATCATTTCATTTAATCCTAAAAGCCTCCTATGACATTTGATCCTGCAATCATTCCCTATGAAGTAACTGCTGATAACAATGTTTGTGTATCTTTCCATAATTTCCTAATGCATTTTATTCCCAAGATGAGGGAACCAAACCTTAGAAAGTTTAAGCCAAGATTTAAGCCAAGGCAGTCTGATTCTTTTTTTTTTTTTTTTCAGGTTAGACAGGTAATGTACTGACATTGTAATAAGGTTTGAGGGTGGCACATCTCACACACGTGTGTGAACACCCAGTCCTCATACTCACAAACTACAAAAGGATCAAGGCAGGCTGATTCTAAAGCCAGGATGTTCAACACTCACCCCACCTTCCTCCTAGTGTAGCCCCTATGGCATGGTAGATAATTTTGCTATGCAGAAAAAACATCAGGGGTCTGGTTCTCAGGGAGGTTATAGTCTGGTTAAGGAAGGCAAGATTTATACATGCAAAACAATGAGTAAATGACAGGAGAGGGATCAAGTACTAAATTGCATGTTGCCATTATATTTGTTTTCTATTGCTATGTAACAAAGTACCACAAATGTAGAAGCTTTAGAGCAATCCCATTTATTAGCTCACGGTTCTGTAGGTAATAATACAGCTATGGCATGGCTGGGCTTGCGTTGACTGGAGCTGCCAACAATCTCATCTGGGGCTCAGGGACCTTTTTGAAGGGGTTAAAATATGCTATCCTGGAATACTGATTATTTAAGTTAAAGGCACTTGAAAAACAGCAGGTGCAAAAAGATCACTTTGACCTTCATGCTGTTTCTTAAAAGCAGAAGATTAAATTCCCATGTGAAAGATGCCCTCCCTATACTAGTAAGATGCAACATCCTTGCCATCAAGGACGATAAAGTTGAGGTCAAGGAAATTCTGCACAAAGAAGCCTTTCTCTTCCTATTTTCCTACCCTATTAACTATCCTAGCGCAAGCCCCTTGGCCTTACACATGTTCACAGTTTTACTATTGTGTCCAATCCAGAATGGAAGAAACTGACAATACTTGTTTCTTTGGGTCTTCATTATTTTAGAAGGGCTCCTGTAAAACATCTGTGAAGAAACATGTATGCTTTTTTCCTGTTAATCTATCTTATCTCAATTCTCAGGACCGTTAAGAGGATGGAGGTGGTTTTCCTGCCCCTATATCTTCCCAGATCACCGCTTGGTGGCAGAGTTCAATTCTTTGTGGTTGTAGGCCTGAGGTACCTTTTTCCTGTAAGTTGCCAATCAGGGACTGCTTTCAGCTCCTAGAGGTTGCACTTCTCCATCTGCAGTTCACAGTGGGGGTTATTTGCTTTCCTCTAGGCCAGCTGGAGCATTTCTCTGTTACTTCTGTTACCAGCCAAACTCTCTGCTTTGTTTGTTTTGCTTGTTTGTTTTTTGAGACAGAGTCTCTGTCTCCCAGGCTGGAGTGCAGTGGCGCGATCTTGGCTCACTGCAGCCTCTGCCTCCTGGGTTCAAGTGATTCTTGCCTCCCAAGTAATTGGGATTACAGGCGCACGCCACCATACCAAGCTAATTTTCTTCTATTTTTAGTAAAGACAGGTTTCACCATGCTGGCCCTGCTGGTCTCAATCTCCTTACCTTGTGATCCACCCACCTCGGGCCCCCCAAAGTGCTGGAATTACAGGCATGAGCCACAAAAGATGCTTTTTTTTTTTTTTTTTGCCACATCTACTGCGAGAATGAAAACCATTCTCAGCAATTAGACTATCGACATTCCAGAAAATGTCGATATTACTCTAAAGGGATGCACAGTTATTGTGAACGGCCCCAGAGGAACCCTGGGGAGGGACTTCAATCACATCAACGTAGAACTCAGTCTTCTTGGAAAGAAAAAAAAGAGGCCCCAGGTTGACAAATGGTGGGGTAACGGAAAGGAGCTGGCTACCGTTTGGACCATCTGTAGTCATGTACAGAACATGATCAAGGGTGTTACACTGGGCTTCCGTTACAAGATGAGGTCTGTGTATGTGCACTTCCCCATCAACAGCATTATCCAGGAGAATGGGTCTCTTGTTGAAATCCAAAATTTCTTGGGTGAAAATCTGCAGGGTTCGAATGAAGCCAGGTATTCCTTGTTCAGTATCTCAAGCTCAGAAAGATGAATTAAATCCTTGAAGGAAATGACATTGGGCTTGTTTCAAATTCAGCGGCTTTGATTCAGCAAGCCACAACATTAAAAACAAGGATATCAGGAAATTTTTAGATGGTATCTATGTCTCTGAAAAAGGAACCATTCAGGAGGTTGATTAATAAGACCTAAGAGTTGTCCAGCTACAGAAACAAGATGCCAGATGCTTCCTAAGACCTATATGTGATATTTAAATAATGCAATAAAAGACCTATTGATTTGAAAAAAAAGAAAACAAACTACACAAAAATTAGCCAGGTGTGGTAGTGTGCACCTGCAGTCCTAGCTACCTGGGGGGCTGAGGTGGAAGGATCATTTGAGCCCAAGAGGTTGCAGTGAGCTGAGATCATGCCATGCACTCCAGCCTGGGTGACAAAGTGAGACCCTGTCTCAAAAAAAAGAGTGTGTGAAAAAAAGTGGGTGTATGTACACATATAAATCATAATAAATCATCCCATTAGTGGGTATATACCCAAAGGATTATAAATCATTCTATTATAAAGACACATGCACACGTATGTTTATTGCAGCACTATTTACAATAGCAATGACTTGGAACCAGCCCAAATGCCCATCAATGATAGACTGGATAAAGAAAATGTGGCACGTATACACCATGGAATAATATGCAGCCATAAAAAAGAATGAGTTCATGTCCTTTGCAGGGACATGGATGAAGCTGGAAACCATCTTTCTCAGCAAACTGACACAGGAACAGAAAACCAAAACTGCATGTTCTCACTCATAAGTAGGAGTTGAACGAGAACACATGGACACAGGGAACATCACACACCGGGGCCTATCAGGGGATGGGGGGCAAGGAGAGGGAAAGCATTAGGATAAACACCTAATGCATGTGGGGCTTAAAACCTAGAAAATGGGTTGATGGGTGTGGCAAACCACCATGACACATGTATACCTATGTAACAAATCTGCACATTCTGCACCTGTATCCCAAAACTTAAAGTACAAAAAAAAAAAAAAAAAAAAAAAAAATCATGGCCGGGCACAGTGGCTCACGCCTGTAATTCCAGCACTTTGGGAGGCCAACGTGGGTGGATCACGAGGTCAAGAGATCAAGACCATCCTGGTCAACATGGTGAAACCCCGTCTCTACTAAAAATGAAAGAATTAGCTGAGTGTGGCCTGCAGTCTCAGCTATTTGGGAGGCTGAGGCAGGAGAATCACTTGAACCCAGGAGGCAGAGGTTGTAGTGAGCTGAGATCACACCACTACACTCCAGCCTGGGTGATAGAGTGAGAGTCCGTCTCAAAAAAAAAAACAACATAATAACTCAAACCTCACAAATTGAAGAAAATTAATGATTAATAAATGGTATTTAGATAATTAGATAGTAATTTAGAAAAAAATTAGATTTATAATTTCCATCAAAATAAATGCCCATTAAATTAAAATTTAAATTTTAAAGATAAATTTAAAAATGTAATCACTAAAATTGGTAGAAGAGAGTTGTGGGTCTTTGGGAAAATGACATCATCCTAAGATCTGAAGAAGTGAAAAGGTGATTATAAAAGAAAAAAATCAGACTTGCCTACAGAGATAGTTAAAACTTCCATATAGTAATAACAACATTTAAAAGATTAAGGAGAGTTTTAACTATATGGGGTAAAAAGATTAAGATCTATAATATCTAAATGCATATCCAGTGCTGCAGATGAGGGCCCCAAGAGATAATGGACAAAGGACATGAATAGATTGTTTAGATGACAAGTAAAATAAAATAGAAAAAAAAATTAGGGCAAAATGGCCAAACTTCCTGATCAAATAAGTGCAAATTAAAACTACAAAATGAGCCATATTTCAATTAAGAAAACAAAAATTTAAATTATAATACCCAACCTGGAAATGCTTCTGGAACTCTGGCATTCATACATTATTGGTAGGGGTGTAATTTGGTAAAATTATTTGTATAAAACAATTTGGCAAAAATGTCCTTTGACGTAATACCTTCATTCTATGAAATTTGTCCTAAAAGGATGGTTCAAAAGGAAAAAAATAGTCGTGGTCACAAGCATTTTAAGCAGCACATATACTAAAATTGGAACGATACAGAGAAGATTAGCATGGCCCTTACCCAAGGATGAAAAAATAAAAATTAAAAAAAAAGTTGCCAGGCGCGGGGCTCACACCTATAATCCCAGCACTTTGGGAGGTCAAGGCGGGAGGATCACAAGGTCAGGAGATTGAGACCATCCTGGCTAACACGGTGAAACCCCATCTCTATTAAAAATACAAAAATAAATTAGCTGGGCATGGTGGCGGGTGCCTGTAGTCCCAGCTACTGGGAGGCTGGGCAGGAGAATGGCGTGAACCCAGAAGGCGGAGCTTGCAGTGAGCCGAGATCTGGCCACTGCACTCCAGCCTGGGTGACAGAGCAAGACTTGGTCTCAAAAAAAAAAAAAAAAAAGTTAAAAAAAATGAATGCCATGTTAAGTATAACACTGACAAACCGGCAAGGACAGAAAGAACATGCTTACCTAAGTTATCAGTGATGATTATACCTATTAAGACCACTTAATAAGGAGGAACGAGTTCGAGTTCAGATGTGTTAAGTGAAAAAGTGTAGCCACACCAGACCAGTCTGGTTCCACTTTTATGTAAAAAGATCAAGAGCTGTTTTTCGTTTGCCATGGACCCTCAAGTCACATGAACTCAGCATGCCTAGATGAACCAAGCCTGCAACCACAGGAAGAACCTAAGTGCCTGGGCTGAGGAGTGGGTCAGAATTAAGAAGTGGACACTGTATGGCAGGATCCAGAATCCAATCAGATCGAGCTCCAGCATCACCCCATGGTCAGATCCAGTCATATCATGTATCCCAGCATCACCTCATTGCAAGATCCAATCAGGTTACACCTCATGACCGGACCCAGCCCCCAGCTTGGGGAGGCAGTGCTTCGGGAGCTATCCCTGGTATTCTCCTTACTTGACTTGTTGCAAGGAATAAAATCCCTTGCCAAATTCTCCTTCATTGTCATCATTGGGCTGTCACCTGTCAAGTGACTGAACCTACCCATTGTGTGGGTATGAAAAGGTTAACAGAGAATTCTGCATGTAGTATGATTCAAAGTAATTCTTTTTTTTTTTTTTTTTTTGAGACGGAGTCTCGCTCTGTCGCCCAGGCTGGAGTGCAGTGGCCGGATCTCAGCTCACTGCAAGCTCCGCCTCCTGGGTTTACGCCATTCTCCTGCCTCAGCCTCCCGAGTAGCTGGGACTACAGGCGCCCGCCACCTCGCCCGGCTAGTTTTTTGTATTTTTTAGTAGAGACGGGGTTTCACCGTGTTAGCCAGGATGGTCTCGATCTCCTGACCTCATGATCCGCCCATCTCGGCCTCCCAAAGTGCTGGGATTACAGGCTTGAGCCACCGCGCCCGGCCGATTCAAAGTAATTCTTATGGTGTTTGTGAAGCTGTGAGAAAAACAGCACTTTTGTATATTGTCAGTGGGGATACAAATTAGCATAATCTCTTAGGGAAAGCAATTTGCAACAGGAATAACAAATTTAAAATGTGATTTATTTGAGGATCCCACTTCTAGGAATTTATCCATTACATACACTCATACATATACACAAAGATATATGAACATAAAATTTATTGCAGTTTTTTGGTTTTTTTCGAGACTCTCACTCTTTTGCCCAGGCTGGAGTGCAGTGGCATGATCCTGGCTCACTGCAACCTCAGCCTCCCAGGTTCTAGCGATTCTCCTGTTTCAACCTCCTGAGTAGCTGGGATTACAGGTGCATGTCACCACTTGCAGCTAATTTTTGTATTTTTAGTAGAGACAGGGTTTTACCATATTGGTCAGGCTGGTCTTGAATTCCTGACCTCAGGTGATCCACCCACCTCAGCCTGACAAAGTGCTGGGATTATAGGTGTGGGCCACCGCACCCAGCCCAGAATTCTGGACACAGCAAAAAAGACTATACAATAACAACACCCACTAGCTGGCGACTGATCAAATAAATCACATGAGAAACCTCCAGTGGGATACTATACAGCTGTTAAAAAGAACGAGAGACAAAGTGACATGTTCTGATTTGAAACAAGTGCTAAGATGGGTTTTTAAGATTTAAAGAAAAAAGGTTAAGATTCAGAATAGTGTGGATCGTGTGCCCCACTGTGTAAAAAAGACGTTAACACAAAATACTTGTAGATGCTTAGAGAATTCTTGGAAAGATACTGGTAATAGAGTGAGGCTTGGGGTATAGCTGGTGGTAGTGACAAGAGAATGGAGGTCTGAACTGAGGAAACTTCTCACTCACTGTCCTTCCGTTCTATTGCATGCACATGGTAAAACTTTCTTTTCCAAAGAAAAGGATCAACAAAGGTAGTCTGAAAATATATATATTGTAGATGAACATAGATTAGAAGGAAACAGAAAAATTGTATCTGTTGAGTTAGCATGATAGAGCTGTAGGCACATGGTCACAGATTAGATCTTAACATAGAAAAATTAAATTAATGGAGAATTAGTGTAGGCGAATCACAAGTTGTTCTTTTCTTTAAAGTGCTGTTTTAATGTTGCCATTGAAATAAATAAAAATTAGTGTGGGAGGAGAGACGGGGTACCTGAGGAATTAATAGAATTATAAACATGTTGTTCTAAAATGAATAAACAGGAGAAGAATGAGCACAGAGAGCTTGCAAATGGTCCAGGGAGCAAGCACTTAGCAAGAGGTGCCAGTGCATCTGTGCCTGGTAGGGTAGTTGGCCAGGACACACTGACTCCTCTCCTTGGGAACTCAAGGGTCAGACCTAGAGAACAAGAGAGGAGAAACTGGGGTGGAGGAGTTAGAAGAAAGTCTGGTTTGCAGATCCCAAGGAAAATCAGTTCTCTGGAGAGGATGGGTGGCAGGCACAGGGTAGATGAGAGACATCTAGATCCTGTAGATCTCAAAAAAGACACCTTCCTTAGGAGGGCAGGGCTAAGCTCTCCACTTGTGAGATAGTCATCTTTTCAGATTTTGATTTTTCATGACTGTCAGTAAAAAACGAAAATTGAGAGGCTGGGTGTGGTGGCTCACGCCTATAATCCCAACACTTTGGGCCACTGAGGAAGGTGGATTGCTTGAGCCCAGGAGTTCAAGACCAACCTTGGCAACATAGCGAAACCCTGTCTCTAAAAAAAATACAAAAAAATTAGCCAGGCCTGGTGACATGCACCTGTAGACCCAGCTACTCGTGAGGCTGAGGTGGGAGGATCACCTGAGTCCGGGAAGTTGAGGCTGCAGTGAGTCATGATCGTGCCATTGCACTCCAGCTTAGGTGACAGACAGAGACCTTGTCTCAAAAAAAGGCCACGTGCAGTGGCTCACACTTATAATCCCAGTACTTTGGGAGGCCAAGGGAGGCGGATCACCTGAGATCATGAATTCAAGACCAGCCTTACGAACATGGTAAAATCCTGTCTCTACTAAAAATACAAAAATTAGCCAAACGTGGTGGCATGCGCCTGTAGTCCCAGCTACCTGGGAGGCTGAGGCAGGAGAACTGCTTGAACCCGGGAGGCTGAGGATGCAGTGAGTTGAGATCATGCCACTGCACTCCAGCCCTAGCAACAGAGCTAGACTCCATCTCAAAAAAAAAAAAAAAAAAGGAAGAAAAGAAAATTGAACATGCATCCCCAATATATGTGTATTTATTTATTTAATGCATACATATATTATTGTGTGAATATATTATATGCATTATAAAACATGAAAAAGTTATTTTAAAAAGATAGTTTGGCTGAGTGCAGTGGCTCACGCTTATAATCCCAGCGCTTTGGAAGGCGGAGGCGAGTGGATCACTTGAGGTCAGGAGTTCAAGATCAGCCTGGCCAACATGGTGAAGCCTCGTCTCTACTAAAAATACAAAAATTAGCTGGGCATGAAGGTACATACTTGTAATCCCAGCTACTTGAGAGGCTGAGGTGGGAGGATCACTCGAACCTGAAGGCAGAGGCTGCAGTGAGCCGAGATTGCACCACTGCATTCCAGCCTGGGTGACACAGTGAGACTCTGTCTCAAAAAAAAAAAAAAATATATATATATATATATATATATATATATATATAAACCTAAAGTGCTTAATATTTTAAAAGCTATGTAGTTAAGTATACTTCAAGATTTTCAAAAACTTGGTTTAACATTTTGGGATGTGATAATCCAGAAGTATAGCTTCAAGTAATTTCATAACAAACAGGTGCTACTTTTTCTTTTTTTTTTTGAGACAGAGTCTCCCTCTGTTCCCCAGGCTGGAATGCAGTGGTGCAGTCGCAGCTCACTGCAGCCTCTGCCTCTGGGTTCAAGGGATCCTCCCACCTCAGTCTCCCAAGTAGCTGAGATTACAGGGATCCACCACCACCGCCGGCTAATTTTTGTATTTTTAGTAGAGATGGGGTTTCACCATGTTGGCCAGGCTGCTCTTGAACTCCTGACCTCAAGTAATCTGCCCACCTCAGCCTCCCAAAGTGCTGGGATTACAGGTGTGAGCCACCACACCAGGCTGGATGCGGCTGTTTTTTTTTTTTTTTTTTTTTTGAGATGGAGTCTGGTTCTGTCACCCAGACTGGAGTGCAGTGGTGCGATCTTGGCTCACTGCAAGCTCCGCCTCCCGGGTCACGCCATTCTCCTGCCTCAGCCTCCCGAGTGACTGGGACTACAGGTGTCTGCCAGCACGCCCGGCTGATTCTTTTTTTTTTTTTTTTTGTATTTTTGGTAGAGATGGAGTTTCACCGTCCTTGCCAGGATGGTCTCGATTTCCTAACCTCATGATCCGCCTGCCTCCGCCTTCCAAAGTGCTGGAATTACAGGCATGAGCCACCGCTCCTGGCCTGGATGCTGCTTTTAACAGCTGCCATAGCTGAAGATACCTCACAAGGATACACAGATTCAAATGGAAGAAATATGTTAGTGGCATTGATTATGATTTAATCAATCATAATATCATTTTCCAACCCTATCCACCACCTGTGCTTTGGTTTTGGTTGAAATTGTGCATTGACTTTGTCAAGTTTTTCTTGCAAACTCTGAAGTTACTGTACTTTTAATAGTTTTTAACATATAGCTCCTCTAAAATTCTTTGGAAGGTTTAAAAATATAAAATTTTGCTCTCAAGATTTTAAAGATGCATCTGAAACTTTTTGTTGGCAAATGTTAACATTTAAAAAAAAAAAAGTCTTATCACTATGGAAACATTTCCTAATATCCATATTGAAATTGCCCTTTGCATAGCATGGCTTTCTTTCAAAAAGTAGTTATTTTCTTATTTATTGTTACAACGTCATCTTTACCTTGGAGAGACATGTGTTTGTCCTTGCAAAAATAGCCTCCAGGAAGGAGGCCACTGGGAACTACTGTACTTGGCTTCAGAGATAAGGTCCTCAAATTTGAACCACTTGTCTTTTTCGTAGAAGAAAAATCCCAGTCATTTTTTTTTTTTTTTTTTTTTTTTGAGGCGGAGTCTCACTCTATCGCCCAGGCTGGAGTGCAGTGGTGCCATGTCGGCTCACTGCACGCTCTGCCTCCCGGGTTCACACCATTCTCCTACCTCAGTCTCCCGAGTAGCTGGGACTACAGGTGCCCGCCACCATGGTCGGCTAATTTTTTGTATTTTTTGTAGAGACGGGGTTTCACCGTGTTAGCCAGGATGGTCCTGATATCCTGACCTTGTGATCTGCCCGCCTGAGCCTCCCAAAGTGCTGGGATTACAGGCGTAAGCCACTGTGCCCAGCCCAATCCCAGTCATCTTTAAGTTCTATTACTCTAATAAATGCTTTGTTTAGAAATAAACATCGAACCTCTATGTAGTAAGATATTTTCATCATCATTCCCTGAAATAGGCCAATAGGATGAAATGGCTGAATCAATTTCATGCTGTTGGCCTATTTTTATAACCTTGCCTAAATTAGAAAAAAATTTATTTACACATTTAAGTTTTTAAAAAATTTTCAGGGTTCATGTGATTATTTAATACATTCGTATGTAAACAAAAAATAAAATTCTAAGCCCTTCAACTGGCTAAGTGGACCCTGCTTCTTGGCCAAGGGGATCCAAAGTAAACCTGAGAAACTGGTTCAGGCCATGATTGGCAAAAAGGCGTAGGACATGCCTCATTATATTTTCTTCCCTTTGGAATTCAGGCACAACAGACCAGCATTAACATTAAGATAAAGAGACTTCAAGACAGACAAAACAGACTCTTTGTAGCAGTAAGACACCAGATGCTGACCTGACTCTAGTATAGCATCACATGACAGACAGCAGGCGCTGAAAGAAATTGAAGCATTTTATTCCAAAATATATCTCTCTGACATATTTTGAAACAGACCCACAAAGCTGTCTCTTGTGGGGAAAATCTACATTCTATAAAGGATCCCCTTCCTTTCCTAGGTCTTTTGCTGATCCAGGAGAGATTTAACTAAGAGTCTAGCACCTTTTACAATCTGATAAGAGACATTTGCCATCTTTTTTTGTTGTTGTTGAGACGGAGTTTTGCTCTTGTTGCGTAGGCTGGAGTGCAGTGGCACGATCTTAGCTTACTGAAACCTCTGCCTCCTGGGTTCAAGTGATTCTCTTGCCTCAGCCTCCTGAGTAGCTGGGATTACAGGTGCCTGCCACCACGTCCAATTAATTTTTTTTGTATTTTTAGTAGAGACAGGGTTTCATCATGTTGGCCAGGCCTGTCTCAAACTCCTGATCTTGGGTGATCCACCCACTTTAGCCTCCCAAAGTGTAGGGATTACAGGCATGAGCCACCACCCCCGGCCTTGCTGTCTATTCTTTCTGAAGCCTGCTACCTGGAGGCTTCATCTACATAGGAAGAACTTTGGCCTCCACAACACCCTATCTTAACCCATACACTCCTTTCTACTGATTCCAGGTCTTTTTTTGTTTCTTTCTTTTTCTTTTTTTTAGATGGAGTCTTGCTTTGATACCCAGGCAGGAGTGCAGTAGCACAATCTTGGCTCACTGCAATCTCTGACTCCCAGGTTCAAGCGATTCTTGTGCCTCAGCCTCCCAAATTGCTGGGATTACACGCACCGACCACCTTGCTTGGCTGATTTTTTTTAGTGGAAACGAGGTTTCACCATGTTGGCCTGGCTGGTCTCGAACTCCTGACCTCAGGTGATCCACCCGCCTTGGCCTCCCAAAGTGCTGGGATTACACGTAAGCCACCACATCAGGCCTAATTCCAGGTCTTTAGATAATAACTCTTTCAACCAATTGTCAATCAGAAAATCTTTGAATCCACCTTTGACCTGGAAGGCTGTCCCCATATTGATTGATGTCTGCCTGTAACTTCTATCCCCTTAAAAGGTGTAAAATCAGGCTGTAACCTACCCACTTTGGGCACATGTTTTCAGGACCTTTTGAGGTTATGTCCCAGGCCTTGGTCGCTCATATTTGGCTCAGAATAAAACTCTAAATATTTTACAAAGTTTGACTCTTTTCATCAACATATAATTCGTAAAACTCAAATCAGTGTAATTGGGATATCCTGACTTCCTTTTTATTCTAGTTAAAGCTACTGTTACCTGATATAATTTTCCCGTAAGGGTTGTTTTAACTAACAAAGTCATTGAATTTTGTAAAATACATATTTTCTAGTGACCTCACAAATAAATAGGTCTATTTTATTATTGAAACAGAAACAAGCAAATATTCTTTTTTAAAAATCCTTTTTATTTAAAAAGTTTCTACAAAAATAGGGATGGGGTTTCACCATGTTGCCTTGGCTGGTATCGAACTCTTGGGCTCAAGTGATCCGCCCACCTCGGCCTCCCAAAGTGCTTGGATTACAGGCGTGAGCCACCGTGCCTGGCCAGAATCAAGCGAATATTCTTAATTGGAACATGTGCAAAACAGCAGTACTGAAGTCCAACTGCATAGCAGATCTCCTCCACTACACTCTTTCTTCGAAACTTCAGCAATATTTCTGTGCATCTTCCACATCTGTGGGTCTGTGCATCAGAATTTGCTGACAAAACTGTGTGTTCTATTTTGTAGCTATATTGTTTTCCATGCATTATTTTAGCTATTTTTACCACATCAGGAAGACTGTTTTTCTACTGGTATGGAGTTTTTGCCTTAAGCAATTATATTTTTTAAAACCCTCAAAACAGGCTCTTAAATATTCAGTTTACTAAAATCCTGGACTAGATTTAGTAATGCGTAATTTTAAACACCGCTAAAACATTTTAAACTATTTGTATTCATGTTGTGAATAGTTAGATTTTAAATATCTTGCTAATTATGATGGTCTCATATCATCAAGTATTACCATAAGGCACAATCTATGCTTAGGATCAGGTTTTTCTTTAATGCTAATGGTTGTAAGTTTGTATTTCACATAGTCTCCTGACGAATTTTATGTTTTTGTCTGACTTCTCAGTCTACATAGATTGTCACTGTTTTACTTCATAATTAGCACATGGTAGCAGGAAAAGAAGTGTTAACCTTGTCATTTCTTATTGTCTGCTTACACCTGCATTAATTATTTTTAGGCTGGGAGCAGTGACTCACTCCAGTAACACCAGCACTTTGGGAGGCTGGGGTGGGAGGATCCCCTGAGGCCAAGAATTTGAGACCAGCCTGGACAACATAGTGGGACCCTCATCTCTGTATATTAAAAATAAGAAATTTCTTTAGTTTTTCTGCCCATGTGGTAAAGGTTAACTCAGTTAAAACAAAATAATTTAATCCGTAAACCCACTTCATCAAGTGAGCGTATATAAACTCCAGTCCCTTGACATAAGCCTATAGTGGATTAAACGGGCCAAGCACTATGGTTCACACCTGTAGTCCCAGCTACTTGAGAGGCTGAGATAGGTGGATTGCTTGAGCACAGGAGTTCAAGGCTGCAGTGAGCTTTGATTTTTTCATTGCACTCCAGCCTGGGTGACAGAAAAAAAAAAGGAGTGGTGAATTACCAGTGAGGGGGCCTTTGTGGACCTTCCCCCCTTCCCTCAGGATATGTCATAGACGACACAGAAAATGGGACTCTCTGACATTCAGATTGAACAAGGAAGCCAGTGTCAATCCATATCTAAATTATTGGTCAAACTCAATTTTTTTTAAAGATAAAAAATATCTTGGGATGCTGATAATTTTTCCTCTTACCCATGGATCTTCTCAGGCTTCTCACCTTAGCAGCCACCATTCTAGAGCATGAACTATTTTCTGGTGACTTCTATGTAAGTTCTTTCTGCCCATTCCACTGGTTCAGATGAGGACTTCACAGGAATGGATATCTGCACTAAATAAAACCCTTGAGTCAGGGAAAAACCCAGACTTGCCATGGCATTTAACAGAGACCGGTACTTAACAGAGTTTGAATATTTACTTATTTAATTTTATTTATTTTATTTTATTTTTTGAGACGGAGTCTCGCTCTCTGTCGCCCAGGCTGGAGTGCAGTGGCCGGATCTCAGCTCACTGCAAGCTCCGCCTCCCAGGTTTACGCCATTCTCCTGCCTCAGCCTCCCGAGTAGCTGGGACTACAGGCGCCCGCCACCACGCCCGGCTAGTTTTTTGTATCTTTTTAGTAGAGACGGGGTTTCACCATGTTCGCCAGGATAGTCTCGATCTCCTGACCTCGTGATCCGCCCGTCTCGGCCTCCCAAAGTGCTGGGATTACAGGCTTGAGGCACCGCGCCCGGCCTTAATTTTTTTTTTTTTTTTTGAGGCAGTCTCACTCTCTTGCCCAGACTGGAGTGCAGTGGCACAATCTCAGCTCACTGCAACTTCCACCTCCTGGGTTCATGCAATTTTCCTGTCTCAGCCTCCCAAGTAGCTGGGACTACAGGCACGCACCACCATGCCCGGCTAAATTTTATATTTTTAGTAGAGACGGGGTTTCACTGTGTTGGCCAGGTTGGTCTCCAACTCCTGACCTCAAGTGATCCACCTGCCTTGGCCTCCAAAAGTGCTGAGATTACAGGCATGAGCCACTCTGCCTGGCTAGAGCTTGAATTTTTAAGGCTATCCACTCCCCTCGCCCCCACAATAGTTCAGGCCTCCTTTCGGGGATATTTGTGAAGATACATCTGTGATTCCCAAAGTCAAAAGTTTCTTAATAAATTCCAGCCCCATTTAAACTGACTAACCTTATAGTCCAGTCTAAGGACTGAGGACACACGCACTTCAGCTACGGAACTAGCCCAGCCTTCCTCCCAAAAAGGAAATGGCTAAATTTAAGTCAAAGAGACATCGCAAATCATAGAATCATCTTTTCTTTGGTGAACAAAGAGCCCTGAATTAGGGACCTGAAGGATGAGTCAGCTATTATACCATCCCTGCAGCCCTGGCATCCAAGTTTCTGTGACTCAAAGATAAGAGATCCATACAATTCAACATTGTTGCTCCATACAATTCAACATTGTTATTCCAAGTTATAACACCAGCACTTCGGGAGGCTGAGGTGGGTGGATCACTTGAGGTCAGGGGCTCGAGACCAGTCTGGCCAACATGATGAAGCCGTGTCCCACTAAAAATACAAAAAAATTAGCCGGGCATGGTGTGCACCTGTAGTCCCAGCTACTTGGGAGTTGGAGGCAGAAGAATCGCTTGAACCCAGGAGGCAGAGGTTGCAGTGAGTCAACCTAGATTGTGCCATTGTGTTTTGTCCAGCCTAGGCGACAGAGCGAGACTTTGTCTCAAAATAAAAAATAAAAAGGCCACTAGTATCAGAGCTTCAGAACATTTTAAACACAGTATAACAAACTCTCATCCTCAAAATTTTTGGAGAAAGATCACATCTCAAAGAATCCTATGAAGAAATCTATATAACTGTTTAAAAGCTTTGCTTCATTTTACATTGTACAAAAGAGTTATATATTTGGGTCCTTAAATAGCAGATATTGTTGTCCTCCAGCAAGAGGTCCCCTTTTGTTATTGGTGCCCTCCAACACCAAAAGATGCGAGCGCAAGTCTGTTCGTTTCTGTACTTTGCAAACCCAGGTGGAATGGGAGTGGAGTTCATTAGGAATGGCTCGCCTGCACATTGCAGTTGGTTACCTGCCTCTGCTTCCACAGTAACTAAGAGAGGGCCAAGGGCCAAACAGGTGCCAAAGCTTGAAGTTCAAAAACCTTTGGAGGCAGAAGAAGACGAAAAAAAAAAAAAAAAAAAAAAACCCGAGAGTTATTTGAGGGCATTTGGTGCTCAAAATGAGAGAATAAAAATGTTCATAACTTACTTAGTACCTGGACACAAAAGATAAAGTAGAAGTCAGGATTGCTGAAAATGGCCCAGGGGGTGCCCATAAATAGAAAGGTATGAAGTTAGACCAGTAACGCTATAACTACACTAAAATGCTTTTATCTTTCTTCTCTGTATGGTTTACAACTACCATTACAATTTCCGAAAGTAGTGCTAAGAGTCTAAGAGCGAGTGTCTTACGTGGGTATTTGGGTTTTCCATCTTCCATGGCTGCAGTTAATCACCCAGGGGCTGCGCTGCTCCCAGTCAGAAAGGTTGTGACCAGGGTACCAGAGGAGGAGCAGGTCACTGGGATAAAATTAAAGAGCATCTCTGGATCTGGCTCTGAAACCTCAACCCCCTTTAAATGATGGCAAGTCGCTCCTTTTATGGAATCTCTTCCCTCATAAAAACAAGCGGACCCTGAAAAGCAGCTGTGCATGTGGCTTTCAACAATGAGCTGTGGGCTGCGACGGAGGGTGTGGCCAAGCTTGCCAGTTTTCTGAAAAAACTCACCCCACGGGCCATTGTAGTGTTGGAAATTGTCTTGCTGCTCACTCACTCTTTCCTTAAAAGGCTTCTGATTCCAGGCTACAGTTAGAGAAACTGGGGACGAATAACTCCCCTCTGTCATCCATCATGAAGAGCTTAGCACAGGCGATTTCTCAGATCAGCTCCTCATTCATTAACGCGGTGCCTGAGGGCTGAGGCTGTGTGTGTGAAGGGACCACAGGAAAAAACACCAGTCACAGAGAGGAGAGGATAGCTCAGATGCTGCCATTCAAGAGAGAGTTCTGAAGGCCAAAAACATCAGCAGAACAGCACAGCGGTGAAACACACACAGCCTGTGAATAATAAACTGGACTGGAGCTCCCAGCACTTTTCTCTCACTTTGCTCGATTTCAACCACAAGATGGCAGGCGACGGCCCTCAGATCCTCACAGCTTGTCAGATGTCACTCCTAAGAGGTGAGGAAAGCAAGCTCCCACCGTCCTCTCCAATGGCCATCACCACACTCTTAGGAGGCAGCTATAAGCTACACTCATAGATACTTTATGTTTTTATGTAAATCATAAACTGTTAAAAAACAATCCTAATTTCATTAGTTATTTTTATTATTATTATTATTTTTTGAGATGGAGTCTTGCTCTGTTGCCCAGGCTGGAGTGCAGTGGTGCAATCTCGGCTCACTGCAACCTCCACCTCCTGGTTCAAGCAATTCTCCTGCCTCAGTCTCCTGAGTAGCAGGGACTACAAGTGCGTGTGCTACCATGCCCAGCTAATTTTTTGTATTTTTAGTAGAGATGGGGTTTCACTATGTTGGCCAGGCTGCTTTCGAACTCCTGACCTCAAGTGATCCACCCACCTCGACTTCCCAAACTGCTGGCATTACAGGCATTGAGCCACTGCGCCCGGCCTCATTAGTTGTTATTTATGATGTTAAAGAAAAAGCTCTAGAATTTGAGTCAGAGGGCATGAATTCCAGGCCTCGGACTTCTCTAAGATGATACTTGACCCCAGGAAACCACCTCCTGAAGCCTCAGTTTCCACTTGGGTACAATAAGAAAACAGGACTTGAATGAACCCTGGAAAACCTTCCAGAAACCAAGTCTTCGAGTGAAACAGCACGTGGAGCAGCAGTCTGAAGGAATGAAGCGGGTCAGGAGTGAAGCGGGTCACGAACAAACCGTCCGTAATGCTTCATTTACACTTCATCCTTGGGGAATGGGCTGTTCCACATGGCAAGTTTTCCACATAATTGAATTTTAAATGCTGAAACTTGTTTTCCTTTTAACCTGTAAGGGAAATCTTTCTAAAGTGTATTACATGCTTCTCTGGCTTTTTACACAGCAAGCTGAGTATAATTTCACCTTTCCTTAATGTCTCTAAGTCATTGTGAGGATGACCTCTTACTGTATATCCACTCCTGCATAGAGCATCAGGCACCTCTGGGCATATTCAGGTAGGCAGGACCCTTATGCTACATGTCCCCAGAGACTACAGTATCAAGCTATAATTGGCAATTCTTTCTCTCTACCATCTCCTACCTACATCACTACCTGCAGTCATTTCTCCAAGTAACATCTTCTAGCAGCCTCCTGACACTGTTTAAAATCTGCTAGAATCCAGACAGAACTCAAGGTTGCCACGGGTAACCAGAGTCTGAGCTTGCAACAACCCTAAATTTAATTTTACATACAAGTTCAAGGAAGCGGGTACTGTGCTGAAGGTGACTTCTGACTAGGGCTGACATTCCACTGTCCTCACAGCATGTCATACTTCTGTACCAATTGGTCTGTCGCCCTGAGCCCTCCAGCCCCCTCCTGCCAGCCCAGCATCCTGGCCCCTCTTCTGGGACCACACAGACTTCTCACACTCCAGGAACTCAAAGGTGCCGTCAGTCTCTGCAGCCTCCGGGACCCGGTTCTTGCATGTGCCAGCACCCCTTCCAAATGGTGGCTCCCCGTGCCACGCCACTCGCTCAGTATTGGAATGAACCCCAGTGTCTGGACCAAAGATTATTCTCTGTCTTCCCTGTGGAGTGAAAGGGCAGAGTTTGAGGCTCTTCTCTCTCCCTCAAACTCAAAGGGATTTTCTCAGGTGTACGCTGTGCTCTGGGTCCAGGTTGCCTGAGGCTGATGGGGTGGGTGTTAAAAGTTACCTCTGGCTGAACATCTACCATGTGCCAGATGCTGTATTCAGTACATTAGGTAAATCATCTGTCATCCACTCAACAATCCTTTTACAGAAATAGCAGCAACAGCCTGTGGCTGAGGTCAACTGCCCCCATCACACAGTCAGTAAGTGGGTCCAGAAGCCAGACTCACCTCTCCGAGGCCCGCGTTCTTTGCACTGTGCTGTGCTCACATTTATTAATGTACAAAGATGGCCAGGTGCAGTGGCTCATGCCTGTAATCCTAGCACTTTGGGAGGCTGAGGCGGGTGGATCACCTGAGGTCAGAGGTTCAAGACCAGCCTGGCCAACATGGTGAAACCCCGTCTCTACTAAAACTACAAAAAATTAGCCGGGCGTGGTGGCAGACGCTTGTAATTCCAGCTACTCGGGAGGCTGAGGCAGCAGAATCACTTAAACCCGGGAGGCAGAGGTTGCAGTGAGTCGAGATCACGCCATTGCACTCCAGCCTGGGCAACAAGAGTGAAACTCTGCCTTAAAAAAAAAAAATACAAAGACGCCCAAAGTTTACATTCTGCAAAAATGCATTTTAAGTGAAAAGATTTACTTTTCAGAAAAGACATTTGTTTCTGTTTTGGTGTGTGGGTTTTGTTTTAATTAATTCCATATTTTGTGACCAATTTGGAACAATCTGTCCTTAGGGAACAGATCTGGCTTACTTATAGAAAGCTAGGGAGTGACTGGAGTTACAAAGTATTCCTTTGTAGGAACGAATCTAGAAAACCTTCCCAGTTCTCCCTGCACCAAACAAGTAAGTAGAACATTCCAGAAAGTCCCCAGAGTAGATGTGATGGAGCTCACAAACAAAAACTTTCCTCTATGAGTTATCAGCTATGCCTTCAAGATGGGGCACGTGACATCAAACACCACGAATACCTCCCCTTCCCAGAAAGTTCTCTAGAAGTTCCCACCAGGAGGAAGCTGCTACCACTCAAAAGAATGAAGGCTTTCCAGGGTTACTAGGGATCAGGAGTGTCAGCCAGTGAGAAGGTAGGAATCAGGAATGGGGTCTGTAATTGGGAGGCAGTCACAGGTTTAGGCTCTAAACCAGGTCTGGGGTACAGAAGGTCTGTCAACCCATGGCCTTGAATTTTTTGTTCTTTCTCCAAGGATGGACATTCCAAATCGACCCTAAACTAACTTTTGAAATAAGCAAATCATGACCTCATCTTCCACATATTGTAACTGCTCCTTTCACACTTAACACACACATGGTTCTCAGAGTGTCCTCATCAAAAAAACATCCACAGTGCTCTAAAGTGTCCAGTGTCAGGGAGGAAATCATCCGAAAAATGGACTCCTATAAGATGACAGGGACAAAATGTCACCTCTACTAGTAGTTTTCTAGGGTGACCACAGGAGGCTTAAGCAACAGGGACTTACTGTGTCACAGTTCTAAAGGTGAGACGCTGGAGCTCAAGGTGTCAGCAGGGCCAAGCTCCCCTAGTTTGGAGAGGCTAGGAAAGGGTCTGTACCAAGCCTCTCTCCTAGCTTCTGGTTGTTCCTTGGCTTTCAGCAGCAGAACTCCAATCACACATGGTGTTACTCCTGTGCGAGTCTGTGTCCGAATATGCCCTTTTTATAAAGACAACAGTTATCCTGGAATAGGAGCCAACCTACTCCGGTAGGACCTCATCTTAACTAACTATTCCTGCAATGATCCTATTTCTAAATAAGGTCATATTCTGGGGGCTAGGACTTCAACATATGAATTTTGAGGGGACATAATTCAACCCGTAACATCATCTAAGGTCGTTTCGAATTCAAAATCAAACTCCAGACAGGGAGCAGAACAGACTGCAAGAGAGTGCCTCATATGACAAGCCGTACATGCTAGTATGGACCATTTATCATGCTGGCAGGTAAGTTGGTGTGTTGACCCCTGAAACCCACTGCTTACAAGTAAGAGTGAACAGGCAACCATCAACCGAGGAACCATTTGCTTGGGGGCAGAGAGGTACACTGGGGTCTCTACAGAACTCTTAATTTCTACTTATCACTTTTTAAGACAAAATTCACATAGGTAGGTGGGAAAATTTAGCATTGAAGGAAACAGTCAAAGAGTGACAAGGAACATTTTGAGAACATTCAAAATACTTTCAACTCCCTACTACCTAAATTGCAAAGTGCTTCTAGTCCTGAAGCTCTGCCTAGAGCTAAGTTTGCCAAAAGGAGCCTATATTACAATTGGGCTTCCTTTTGTTTTATTTTATTTATTTTGAGATAGAGTCTTGCTCTGTTGCCCAGGCTGGAGTGCAATGGCGGTGCAATCTCGGCTCACTGCAACATCCACCTCCTGGGTTCAAGTGATTCTCCTGCCTGAGCCTCCCGAGTAGCTGGGATTACAGATATGTGCCACCTGGCTAATTTTTTGTATTTTTAGTAGAGGCAGGGTTTTGCCATGTTGGCCAGGCTGGTCTCAAACTCCTGACTTCAGGTGACCAACCCGCCTCAGCCTCCCAAAGTGACGGGATTATAGGCATGGGTCACCACGCCTGGCCGGACTTGCTTGCATAAGATGAGGCAGGGGGCTTGTTTTCCTTGTCAGTTTGGGTAGGTAGAAAATAAGCCTTATAGTTTGTTCTTCTTCATAAGTCATTTTCTTCCCTGGTGTCTGCGATTATACTGAGGAGGTATTTTATGAAGATCTAAACCATCCATGAAATGATGCACCAGATCGCACAAGGATCAAAGTACAGATCTGGTGCAGAAGTTGAGGTAGTACAACGCAGTGGTTAGGAATACAGACAATGGAGCCAGAAGGACTTGCGTTCAAATCTGCTTTTGCCTCTTACTTAGGTGACCGTGGGCAAGTCATATACAGCCAAGGTTTCTCATCAAAGGCTGTCCTTTATGGAAGTGTGGTCGCTATTAAATGAGATAGTGCCTGGCAGACATCCTCTACCGTAGAAACTGCTCAATAAATGGTAATTCTTGCAATTATTCAAGAGAACTAGGGAGTGAAAAATCAAGCTAGTCTGTCTTGTTAACTCCTTGATTGTTATGAGGCAAACGGAGCCCAGGACTTGAGGATTCCGTGCCTCATTACTTGATTCAATTTCAAGCTCTCTTTCATGAAGACCAAGCAATAGGTCTTGGCCTTCCCCCTTCTCCTACCACTACATCTCAGTGGCTTCAGGATATACCCTCTTTTCACCTGGCTTTTCATCGTCTAGCACACACACGGCTGCATCAACACAGAAAGGAACTTCAAAGTCATGACTGTTGACCACTAAACGAGATTTTACTTCCTCAGCTGTGGAAGGTTTCCAGAAGCCCAATGTTTTCATTACATGTTCTTATTTTCTGTATCCTTTTTTTTTTTTTTTTTTGGAGGCAGGGTCTTGCCGTGTTACCCAGGCTGGAGTACAGTGGTGCAAACATGGCTCACTGCAGCCTCGACCTCCTGGGCTTAAGCAATCCTCCCACCTCAGCCTCTCGAGTAGCTGGGACTACAGGTGTGCACTACCATGCCCAGCTAATTACATTTTTTTCTTTTTTTTTTTAGAGATGGGGCCTTGCCATGTTGCCCAGGCTGGTCTTGAACCCCTGGGCACAAGCAATCTTCCCGTCTCGGGCTCCCGAAGTGCTGAGATTACAGGCGTGAGCTACCTTGCCCCTATTTTCTGTATTCTTGATGCTCTGACATTTGGAGTCTTGATCGTGGACAGGCTGCCCCTCCCAAGAGTAGCTGATTTCCTAGAGATAGCAGAGGACTCCCTTGTGAATAGAGCTTTAACATACAAACCAACCAACCCAGAGCCATACCCAATTATCTCCTTTATCAAACTCACACACCAAGCCAATATTCTCCCTGCCTCAGATCACTCCAGGGCCAGACATCTGGACAACTAAGGACCACCCATATAGTCGGGAGCCTACTGAAATTATTCAAACTATCCAATCCTAAGCACACTCAGCCACCTACCCTGCCTCCTCTGTTCCTTCCCATGAAAACCTCCATAAAGCCTATGGAGCTGGGTGCAGTGGTTCACACCTGTAATCCTAACACTTTTGGAGGATGACGTGGGGGGATCACTTGAGGTCAGGAGTTTGAGACCAGCCTGGGCAACATAGTAAGGTACCATCTCTACAAAAAAAAAGAAAAAAAAGAAAAGCCAGATGCAGTGGTGCACACCTGTAGACATAGTTACTAGAGAGGCTAAGGTGGGAGGATCCTCTGAGCCCAGGAGTTCAAGGCTGCAGTGAGCTATGATTGTGGCTCTGCACTCCAGCCTGGGTGATAAGAGTAAGATGCTGTCTGTAACAAAAAAATAAAAAGTAAAATAAAGGCTCTGGGCCATGCTGTCCTCTCTCTTCTCTGCCTCCTCACTGACCCCTGCACTGCCCTGTGTAGCCCTGTGTGGTGTGGTATGCCTCCTGTTTCTACAGATCTCAGGCTTCGTGACGGCCATTTCTATGTCTGTCTCTTACCATACGTGATTAAAACAAATCTCAAGTATGTTATGGAACAGCCAGTTGCAACAACTATGAATCCCACTGGTCTATTCCCTAACATTTTCTCCTATTCCTATTTCCTAAGCTCCTCAACTTCAGCCATTTGAGTCCAGATACCAACAGGCCACACCCATCCAAACATCTCTTTTGGAGTGCCCAGAAGTGGAGTGGTGCACCAAATCGGACATTCGGCTGGGAGTCAGAGACAGAGCCTGAGCCTCGGCTCTGTCAGTTATCACTGTGGCATCACAGGAACACCGCTAAACCTGTGTGGGCTTCTGGAACAACAATACTAGCCCAGATAGATAAAAAAGTGTTTCACAGATTCACCCCTAGTATTTCAGCATAGGCAGCTACAGTGAACCTCCCTCCCACCCCAATACCACCATCCCAACAAACTTACCCAGGGTCTCAAAGCTAGTTGCTAGAAGACCTTGGAGAGAACCTGGAATCCCAAAGCTAGTCCACTGCTCCCTCCGTCACAACACATGTGATCCTTCTTCAGAGCTTCAATAAAGATTCTAGTTCTACGTTCCACCTTCTGTCATGACCCTGGCCTGTCACCCTTCTATTCTTCTTAATCTTCTTTCTTTGCAAAACTGGGCATCATCCTATCACTCCCCTAACAACTGAATGAAAACATCAAGGAATCCTCCATTGGTAGCTGGAAAGTCATCTCATCTCAGGGATAGGTTTTCAGAGGCTGGGAAAGAAAACTTTGCCTCCCAAAGGTTCCAGCAACTCCCAAACACTCTCCATTATGGTAGTAATGATGATATTAATACGTATAGAGTACTACTTACTAGACATAGTGCTAACCCCTTTATATGTTCTATTTCATCATTTAGTCATTGGCATCAATAGTCTTAAGATTCCCACTTCACAGATGGGGAATCTGAGGCTAAGAGGTATAATTTTCCCAAGATCAACCAGCTAGTAAAGGGAACCCAAGGAAGCAGCCCCAGTTATCTCTTCTGGAGCTGGAGCTCCTGACTACTTCGTCCTCCTGCTGGAGGGCCCCTCCCTGATCTTCCTTCTACCTCTCTATCCAAATCAGCTTCTTTCCAACCAGATAGCTGCAAACGGTAGGGACTCTTAGGGACCACTTTCAAAGGACTATCTCCAGCTCCATGGCAATCCCCACTTCTAAGCCTGGACCCAGCCTCCAGGAACCTGAGTCATTCTGTCAACTCCTTGTAGCATCTTGAGCCTGGTGGTAGTCAGCCTTGCTCCTTTTCTGAGAACAATCTCTAATCCCAAATAAAATCATTTCATCCCTCCTTGAAAATGAGTGGCTTTTCCCAGTAACGGCCAGTCAGGCACCTAGCCATTGGCTAAAAGCATCTCTGCAGTTGAAGGGGCAAACCAAAGGAAATACTGGTGAGAGTGTCCACTGCAAAAGTCCTCACACCTGCCAGCCAGCTCTGTGCTATGTCCTTTCCATGTACTGGATCATTTGAATTTGGACCATGTTGTATGTGCCCGATGACTTCTTGTTGACCCTCCACATCCAATCTCCATTCTTCTCCACCCTGCACTTTGCACCAGGGCACTGACACATATAGACAAATCAATGGACTCCCCTGTCCCTGGCTTCTGGCTGGTTTCCACTGATGGGAGGCTCTGACACTGGAGGGAGGGTGAAGATTAGGGTCAAGGTATTTCTGCTCTGGTTCTCTCCTTGCAGAGTCGCCTTGGATGAGATGTCTCCATCATCCAAAGGTCACTACGTTTCTCAAGGTGGCCACTCTCTCCTTCTAGGACATAGGAGCCTTACTCCCAGGAGCCCCTGAAAGCTTGACATGGATCTCACTCAGAATATCCTCAAATTCTCTTTCCCATCTCTTTCCTATATACCTATCATGAAAACCCTGATGTGTAGCGAAGGGTTAACTCACCAGGGGTTGGTTATTGAGACCATGTGCATTCCAAAGAAAGGACTGGCTCCTGGGAGATAAGATCTAACCCCTTAGAATATCCTGCTTGACAAGAGCGTCTTTGTATACCTGGGGGTATTTGGCCTTGCCAGAGAGTTTATGCTAAGAAAGCGACTTATGGCGGACGACTTGGGTCATGTGGCATTAGTTTGACCTCTGGAGAGACTGGAGAGTAGCAGCTAAGGTCAACCACACAGGTACTCCATGCTTATATGACCCACTCCCAAGAAAAAACCTTGGACACCAAGATTCAAGTGAGCATCCCTGGTTGGCGTCAAACATCATTGCTGGGAGAACCGAGCACTGTCTGCGCAACTCCACCGGGAGAGACAACTGGAAGCTTCTGCCTGGGCTCTTGGACTCTACTCTCTGTGTCTTTTACATTTGCTGATGTTTATCTGTGTCCTTTCAGTGTCATGAATTGGAACTAGAAATATGATTGCTTTTCTGAGTATGTGAGTCCTAGTTAATCACTGAACCTGAGAATGGTCTTGGGGCCCTTGAGGTCTTGTTCCCTGATTCACCTGGGAAACACCAAGACAGTCCAATAACTTAATATGGTGATGGGTGGCCAGAAATACGAAATAGAAAACAGAAATATGCTCCAGAGTATTCAACAAACATTCAGATAAGATCCAAGTGGATCTTCCAGGGTGGGGCTTCAGGATCGTGAGTCTGGGAGCCTCATGGTTGCTGGGACTAAGGTGACATGGGACAGGCAGATGAAAACACATCCAAGACCCAGCCTTTGGTGCTCCAATGGAAGATGTGATGCTCTGTTGAATGGATGAGGAGGTTTAAATGAGACATTTCTTACGACATCAGCTTCTTACTGGCAGGACTCATAAACCTCTGTAGCTGCAGATCTGCACATCAGGCATCCGGGAACCACCGGGTTCCTGTGTCCAGCCCCCGTGCCAGCAGGCATTCCCCCTACTTACCTGGCCCCACTGACATCAACTCCAACCATCAGCTGCCCATTCAGCGAGAGGATCTCATCCCGCAGTCGGACCTTCCCACTCTTCCCTGCTGGGCTGTTCTTCCTCAGCTCTGTCACCCAGATGCAGCCCACATCCAGCACAGGACCCTGGTGGGTTTTCCTCTTCTTGCCCCCTCTGCGCTTGTCACCATAGTCCCCGAAAACAGGGATGTTCCCAAAACTGAGGCCCACAGTCTCTGTGTCCCCCAGCTCCTTGGTGAGGTACACAGTACAGATCTCCATTTCGGGGGGGCTGTGATCAGGTGGGACCGTACTCTCATCCACAGCAAAGTTCAGTTGGATGTACTCCTGCAGCTTCTGGATGGCCGCCTGGCAGAGCCGCTGCTCCGGCCCGTCCCCACCCTCCTGCAGGCTGTTCTGCAGCCACTGGTAGAGGAGGGGCAGGTGCAGCACGGCATTGTCCTGGGTGATGGGCATGGTGCTCACTCCCAGACACCAGCATCATGAGAGGTCCTGCTCCTGGGGGCCGGACCCCACAGGGCCCCACGTCCCCTGGGATCCCTGGCCATCATCAGCTTTGCCTGTGTTCATGTTCAGGCTGGCAGATGAGCCTAGGGACACCTACTTGAGACTATGCTGTTTGCCTTGGCAGGAGGAAGACAGGACCCAATTAGAACAACTGTGGAACAATGGCGCTGGAGTGCTCAACGAGGGAAGGAAGGAAGTGTCTAGCAAGTCCCTGCTGGGTTCATTTCACAGCAGGACCCATGCAAGTGACACAGGAATGGAGGATCCCTCCAGCAGTGGCCGTGTGTCCTTCCCTCGGCTCATTCACACCTGGGATAGGAAGAGGAAAAAACAAAAAGCTCCAGTTACCACAGTGAGCCTTCTCACCTAGAAAACATAGCCTCCTGTGTTACAGAAGGACCATGTGTACTTTTCAGGCACCAAGCACAAACCCTAACACCTAACATAGAACCTAACGCCTCCTCATTCCCCCATGTGGCTCTCTCCCAGACAGACGTCTCTGGAACACTGGCCTTCTCCAGGAAGTTTCCCGGATCAGCAGAGAAACCAGATGACTTGTGCCAAGACAGCCCCCACCAGTATACCATCAAACTCACATCCAACCAGGAGGCTGTGTGACAAGACCCCATGGAAGGCTGTGGAAGGATCTGCATACATTTAAGATCTTACACTCCTAGAAAATGAAAATCTATGTTGATTTGCCTTGGTCAGCCCAGCAGCATACACAGGAGGGCTCTCCATTCCAGAAATATGTTCTGACAACACTACCCAGAGAAGAAAGATCCGATCAACACCAGGGAGAGATCCCGCGTCCGTCCCAGGGCAACACCATTCCTAAACTTCACCATCCCGCAGATTCGGAGGGAAGTCCGGCTCTTTGCAGCCCAGATTTTAGTCTCCTCTCTCCATTTCCTTTGGTAAATGGTTAAAACTGACTTATTTTCAGGCCAACCTAAAAGCCATCCCCTCCAGAAAAATGTTTCTCCAAACACCTGGATGGGAAGACAGGTGCCTTCTTTGCCTTGCTTTTAAACACATTGAATACAGTGGTGACACCAGTCAGCAGATAGCAGGGCCAGTGGCTCCCACCAGAGCTAGAGCCTCACACTCCCTCTGAATTCTGCAGTGCCTGGCACACATTAGGTCTCCAGTGAAAGGTTAATTGAATTCTACTGCCAACTCGCCTTCTCCACCAAAGAAAAATTTCACCTCCATTCTCCATAAACATAGAAAAATGATCCCTTTCACGCTCTTCTCTGAACTTCACATTCTCCCAGAGAAAGTCAATATAAACTGTGCCATCTAAGGTGGAAAACACTCTCCAGCCTTCTCAGGAAGTGATTTAACAAGGAATAATAATGCATGGGAGAGGTGTCAGAAGCCATGTCAATAATAAATGACCTTATTACTCAGTAACCAAAAAGAAATTTCCAATATAGCGTGCTTTGAGTTTCCAAAGAACTTGAATGCCAGCTATTAATTAGTTCCAAATAAATCAAAAGCTTAGCAAATATCTATATAATCACATAGTTGTTAAAAAGAAATGCAAGGCTGGGTGCGGTGGCTCACTTCTGTAATCCTAGCACTTTGGGAGGGTGAGGCGGGAGGATCACAACGTCAGGAGTTGGAGACCAGTCTGGCCAACATGGTGAAACCCCGTCTCTACTAAAAATACAAAAATTAGCTGGGTGTGGTGGCAGGCGCCTGTAATCCCAGGCACCTGTAATCCCAGATAGGGTTTCACCATGTTGACCAGGGTGGTCACCGTCTTATCCATCAATATATTCACTATGCCAACACAGCACCTACCACATCATAGATTCCCAATAATTTATAAGACATTTTAAAAGATCCTTTACATTAAAATCTTAACAGCCTGTGATTCAAGATGTTAGTCACAGTTTAGATGGCTCCCTACATATAAAAACAGTAAATACCAGGCCAGGCGCAGTGGCTCACGCCTGTAATCCCAGCACTTTGGGAGGCTGAGGCGGGAGGATCACGAGGTCAGGGGATCGAGACCATCCTGGCTAACACGGTGAAACCCCGTCTCTACTAAAAATACAAAAAAAAAAAAAAAAAAAAAGAGCTGGGCATGGTGGCGGGCGCCTGTAGTCCCAGCTACTCGGGAGGCTGAGGCAGGAAAATGGTGTGAACCCGAGAGGCGGAGCTTGCAGTGAGCCGAGATAGTGCCACTGCACTCCAGCCTGGGCGACAGAGCCAGACTCTGTCTCAAAACAAACAAACAAACAAACAAAAAACCAGTAAATATCTTGCGCAAGATGCTATTTAAATAAGTCTGATTAAGGAAAACCAAACTGAAGAGTAGTAGGAAATGTTTTCCTGGTGTCAATTTGCATTCATTTGATTTATTCAGCAAGTATTTATCGAACATTTATCAAGTCCTTGAACTTGGCACTGGTTATATACCAGTGATAAGGCAAATTCCTTGCCTTGAAGGAATTCATAGTCTAGTGGGGAGATACATAAATGGAAATTAGTGTGTAATAGGTCTACGATACCACCACCCCCGACTCCCCCCGCCTCCGGTTTCGTGGGGGTGGTGCAGAGCCTGACATCTCACCCAAGCTGGAACAATGAGGGTTCTTCCCTGAGACCTCAGTACTGCGACTCTGAAAGAGTCCTAGTTTCTACCGTGTGGCCGGAGTCATAGTTTTTGAACTAACGAACTTTTGAATGATTCTATCTTCTGTGTGGATTGAGTAGCAAAGAAAGTCATCCCGCTAAGAAATAAAAGTTGACCGGTGGCGAGCAAAGGCGCAGGACCGGGAGAGAACGCCCCCTGGGTTCCCCACAGCTTTCCCGTCCTCACTTTCCGCCATCCTGGACAGGGCCGCATTGCTGCCCTCGCCCTAACCTGAAAGACAGCATCGATCCTTACAATAAATTACATTGTAAAATTTTGACGACTTTAAAATGAAAGAAAAAAGGTAAAGCGAAATGAAACTAAACAAAACTTTAAACGAAAATAAACTTTACCTTGAGTTGTTTTCCACACTCTGCAACTCCAGTAGTTAATTACTACATTGGAAGTGAGTGAAGCTGATTGGCTCAGCTCGAATCTGACGTCCAATTACTGTTGGCCAAGGGCATGGGGCCGCAGGATAGCAACAGGGCCACTGAAACCCACCCTCAGGCCCTAGAAGGTGGTAGGCGCAGGGGGACAGTTTTCAGAAGAGGAAAAGTTGTTGGAAATACACGGACACCCTCAAAGACACTTAGTCTTATTCTTAGGTGTCCATGGGCTACACAGCCTTTCAATCCCATACCTATACTTGAGGGCTTTCCAGTAATCCTTCTAGTCCTTTATTCTATCAACCCATTCTCCTGGGATTTTTCTATAAACAAGGGAACTAGAAACATCAATATCCACTTGCAATGATTTGAGATGATTCAGGGCATAAGAAAAGGCAGACGATGTTGCAATACTATGAAAAGTGTGGTTCTTCCACAACATCCAATAAAACACTTCAGTGAGCAAAACATTGGCTCAGAGAAGATACAGAACAGCAATCTGCAGTCACAAATACTGACCTCCCTGGATGGCTGGTCTGTGCAAAGGGCTACAAACTTTCCATCTTGAAGATCAATCTATCTCAACAGTGAGCACAATTTTTGGACATGGCGGTGCACTGCAGCAGCCCCGTCCACTTTTGTGTATCATAAATAATTCTCCAATTAGATTCCCATCTCAAGCAAATAGCTATGATAATTTAAATTAATTTTGAGTCACTTGAAGCTGACAGCCTTAGCATTCAAAATAAATGCTTCTGTTACTGAGATAATGTACTGATATGGTGTTAAAATCTACCAACTTTTTTTGGATACTGTCTCAGCTAAGCCATGCATTCTCAGTAGGTGACATTACTCACAAGGGGGTGAAAATTAGTTGAAGGAGGCAAAAAAGGTCTTAGATGCTGTAATGGTTAGCAGACCCCTCCTCCTCCTACCAAAGCTCAATCCTACCCGACAAAATCTTATTCCTTAGTATTTTCTCATGTTACAGAGAAGTTAAATTTAATTTTTCTCCAGGCAGGGATGTGAAGATGATAAAAGGGTTGAGAACCAATGAACTAACTGAAGCTAATCATCTCCTATAGGCCGAGGGTCACCCAAAATTCAGAGCCTAGATCCTTAACGTGGCTGGGGGTATAAAAGGATCCTCTGGTTTATCTAGGCCCTGACTTAAAATCAGATTCACACCGGGCTGTCATGTACTAGCTCTCCCTTCCAGATGTCCTGGATTCTAGACGTTCTCCTATTCTGACCTCTGCTAAATTCCAAGTTCCTCGACCTTCACCTAATCTTCCTATGCTCTGGGCTGAGTTCCCCTTCTCACTTTTAGAAAATGCTATAATTTTAAAAGGAAGCCAACTTTGTGTACACCTGCTATGTACCCACAAAAATTAAAAATAAAAAAAAATTTAAAAATAAACCAACCATGGGTCAGGCGTGATGGCTCACACCTGTAATCCCAGCACTTTGGGAGGCCGAGGCGGGTGGATCACCTGAGGTCAGGAGTTCGAGAGCAGCCTGGCCAACATGGTGAAACCTGTCTCTACTAAACAAAATACAAAAAAGTGGCCAGGCATGGTTGCGGGCGTCTGTAGTCCCAGCTACTCGGGAGGTTGAGGCAGAAGAATGGCGTGAACCCGGGAGGCAGAGCTTGCAGTAAGCCAAGATTGCACCGCTGCACTCCAGCCTGGGCGACAGAGAGAGACTCCTCAAAAAAAAAAAAAAAAAAAAAAAAAGAAGAAGAAACCACCTATGATTAAATATCTACTATTAATTCATTCAACAAATGTTCACTGAGTGTCTATCATGTGCTGGGTCCTGAACAAAACAATGTTCCTACAAAGTTTCAGGAAGCCTGTGTTCTGAAGATGGTGAATTATTAAACAAATGTAAAATACTATGACGTCAGATGGTGACAGAACTGTGATGGTAACTATGGTAATGTCACAGGATAGTGAAAAGGTGACATTTGAGAGACTGAAATTGTGCCCCAAAGAGTTAAAGAAACCAATAACAGATATTTTTGTGTTGGTAGGATGACAGATTTTTTTTTTTAAAGTAACTTTAGTTACTTTTTAAAAAAGTAACTAAAACTCCCTGAACATGAGCTTTCAGAACTGGCTGAAATTGCTTCAAACTAATATGGCCACCTGGAGTTTGTACAGAATGAGCACGCTGAAATCACGGCCGGAATTAATTAATTAATTAATTAATTAATTTATTTATTTTTATTTATTTTTGAGACGGAGTCTCGCTCCGTCGGCCAGGCTGGAGTGCAGTGGCCGGATCTCAGCTCACTGCAAGCTCCGCCCCCTGAGTTCACGCCATTCTCCTGCCTCAGCCTCCCGTGTAGCTGGGACTACAGGCGCCGGCCACCTCGCCCGGCTAGGTTTTCTTTTGTATTTTTTAGTAGAGACGGGGTTTCACCGTGTTAGCCAGGATGGTCTCGATCTTCTGACCTCGTGATCCGCCCGTCTTGGCCTCCCAAAGTGCTGGGATTACAGGCTTGAGCCACCGCGCCCGGCACGGCCTGAATTTCCACCACATTTCATATTAACTCCGCTCAAATTTGCACACGTGACCCATGAGTTAGCACAAAGAGACAACTGTGCATGCCCGAGGGACTTTCCAGACCTCCTGTTTCCTTCAACTTCCAATACAAAGCTTTTTACATTTTTTTTTTTTTTTTTTTGAGACAGTCTCACTCTGTTGCCCAGGCTGGAGTGCAATGGCGCGATCTCGGCTCACGGCAACCTCCGCCTCCCAGGTTCGAGAGATTCTCATGCCTCAGCCTCCCGAGTAGCTGCGCTTACAGGCAGAGGCCACCATACCCAGCTAAGTTTTTGTATTTTTAGTAGAGATGGGGTTTTGTCATGTTGGCCAGCCCAGTCTCGAACTCCTGATTTCAAGTGATCCACCTGCCTCAGCCTCCCAAAGTGCTGGGATTACAGGCATGAGCCACTGCACCTGGCCAATATAAAGCTTTTCTAGTGCATGGGGCAGTCAGCCTCTGTTGCTGGATAACAAGTCCGGAATGAAGTGAGACACTGAGCCACAAGAATATCTGTGGGCAGGTTGTTCTAGGCAGAGGGAACCGCCAAGTGCTAAGGCCCTGAGATGCAGACTTGCCTGGCTGCCCAAGGATGAAAGAGGACAGATGTAGCTACAGAACAAATGAGGGGGAAGTGCCCCTACTGTGCTAGGAGCTTCCTTGTTTTCTTCTGTCCCCCCAACCCCCACCCCACAATCCTCACAACCACCTTATAAAACAAGGATATCTGGCTGTATTTTACCAACATTGGCTAATGCTGTCTGAGCATAACTGTGTGTGAGACACTGTTCTAAATAAGCACCTTTGGCCAGCCCCTGGTGGCTCACGCCTGTAATCCTAGCATTTTGGGAGGCCAAGGTGGGCGAATCACCTAAGGTCAGGAGTTCAAGAGCAGCCTGGCCAACATGGTGAAACCCCATCTCTACTAAAAATACAAAATTAGCTGGCTGTGGTGGTGCACACCTGTAATCCCAGCTACTAGGGAGGCTGAGGCAGGAGAATTGCTTGAACCGGGGAGGCGGAGGCTGCAGTGAGCTGAGATCACACCACTGCGCTCTCGCCTGGGCGAGACAGAGTAAGACTGTCTCAAAATAATAATAATAAAATAAAATAAATAAGCACCTTCCACAGATTACCTTATTTAACTGCCACAGCGGTGCTGCAGGAGACACTGTTCTCCCTTTTATAGGCCAAGATAAATAATGGAATCAAAGGCTGGATGCAGTGGTTCACGCCTGTAATCCCAGCACTTTGGGAGGCTAAGGTGGGCAGATCACCTGAGGTCAGAAATTCAAGATCAGCCTGGGCAACACGGTGAAACCCTGTCTCTACTAAAAATATAAAATTAGCTGGGCATGGTGGTGTGCACCTGTAATCCCAGCTACTCAGGAGGCTGGGGCATGAGAATTGCTTGAACTCAGGAGGCGGAGGTTGCAGTGAGCTGAGATTGTGCCACTGCACTCCAGCCTGGGCCACAGAGTGAGACTCTGTCTAAACCAAACCAAACCAAACCAAACCAAGCAAAACAAAGAAACCCATAATAATAGAATCAAAGTGGCGAACTAAGGTCTCACAGTTCATAAGTAACAGAGCCAGGACTAGCACCCAGACCCACTGGACTTGGCTTTGCTCCTTGTACATCAGCCTGCTGCCTGCCTGCTTCTGATGATCTTGCCCCCTGTACTATACCTGACTTACCCAGGCCAGCAACACAGCCTGGTGGTCGCTGCTCCTCAGCCATGCATGGGCCTCATATGATAAACATGTAGTTTGTGTCAGAAGCGTGTGGCTCTCTAGCTGATATTCATTCTCGCTTCCTTTATTTTGTTGGCAGTGGCAATGAATTAAACTAAAATGCAGTCTCTCTTGGAGGTATGGATAGCTATACAACATAATTCTGGCCAATGGGATGAAAGAGGAAATTGTGTTGGTAGGGTTATACCAACAGTCCTTCAGGAAAGAGCAGAAATGAGAGGAAAAAGAAACCCCTGTGTTGTTAAGTCACCATTATCTGGATCCAACCAATTGTCTGAATTACACCCCAAACACAGAATTCAGAGAACCTATAATATGGAATGAGATGAGCAAGAGGGGTCAGGAAGCAGATGTTAAGGATTTGGAAGTTGCAGACTGGAAAGTGTTGACCTAGCTGTTAAATGTGAAGTATCTGGTCAAATTGTCTACTGCTGGATGTTGCAAAGTCATTTACATGTTGACTGAGGTTGTGCAGTTAGAAAAAATGGTAAGAAAAATTTAGAATATTGGTAGGTGCTTTTTCCTTTTTAACCTTTTTTTTTTTTTTTTTTTTTGAGATGGAGTTTCTCTTCTGTTACCCAGGCTGGAGTGCAATGGGGCGATCTAGGTTCACCACAGCCTCTGCCTCTCGGGTTCAAGCAATTCTCTTGCCTTAGCCTCCCGAGTAGCTGGGATTACAGGCATACGCCACCATGCTCGGCTAATTTTGTATTTTTAGTAGAGACGGGGTTTCTCCATATTGGTCAGGCTGGTCTCGAACTCCTGACCTCAGGTGATCTGCGCCCCCCTCGGCCTCCCAAAGTGCTGGGATTACAGGTGTGAGCGACCGTGCCTGGCCAGTAGGTGCTTTTTCACTCTCAGCAAAGTCTACAGCTCCTCAACTCAGTAAGCAATCACAGATAAAGAGAAACATCACTTTGCTTAGAAAGGCACTCTTGACATTGAGTCTGCAATCTAAATTTCCTAGGAAGCCCACATTATGAACCCTTGCAGGGTTATAAAAATCAGCTTTATCACAAGCGGACAAGTGGTGTCCTACTAGCCGGAGCTTGTAAGTCTGTTGGCAAAAATGTGATTACCCACCAGAAACCATTGTTTCAACTGTCCTCAGCAGCATACATTAAGTAGTATATGTTAAGTTAAAATTTAGAGAGATGGGGGCGCATTCTAAGTTAAAAAGTCAAGGATTCAAATAATAAGGAATTGACCAAAAACACACAGACTAGATACCTTAAAAAAAACTCCAACCCTGGTCCACAACAGCCTGGGATGGTTAAATCTCTACAGCAACCTTGCAACTCTTCCTCTCCCTCTTTCTCACCAGCAATTGACATCAACGAGTAGACTTCAAAAAGTGTTCAGCCCCCAGAAAAGGTGTCCTTCCTGTGCCCATCACAAAAGTGGCCATGGTGGACGGTGAATGAGGAACGACCTCCCGGGGCTGGGCACAGTGGCTCACGCCTATAATCTCAGCACTTTGGGAGGCCAAGGTGGGAGGATCACCTGAGGTCAAGAGATTGAGACCAACCTGGCCAACATGGTGAAACCCCGTCTCTACTAAAAATACAAAATTAGCCAGGCGTGGTGGCGGGTGCCTGTAGTCCCAGCTACGTGGGAGGCTGAGGCAGGAGAATCACTTGAACCCAGGAGGCAGAGGTTGCAGTGAGCCGAGATTGCACTACTGCACTCCAGCCTGGCGACAGAGCGAGACTCCATCTCAAAAAAAAAAAAAAAAAAAAAAGACCTCCCAGTAAGAGGCAAGGGCCATGGAAGGCCATAAACAAGGAGTTCCTTCCACTAGAGCAAGGGGTGGCCAGAGTGAGGACCCTTGCTATTCTTGGCCAGCAGGATTTGGTCATAGCTATGGACAGTGACCATGGTATTTTCCATCTCTCCTTTTATAAATGGATTTTTTGGTTGTTGTTTGGAGAAGGAGTTTTGTTCTTGTTGCTCAGGCTGGAATGCAGTGGTGCAATCTCAGCTCACTGCAACCTCCACTTCCCAGATTCAAGTGACTCTTTTGCCTCAGCCTCCCAAGTAGCTGGCATTACAGGCGCCCGCCACCACACCTGGCTAGTTTTGTATTTTTAGTAGAGACAGGGTTTCACCATGTTGGCCAGGCTGGTCTCAAACTCCTGACCTCAGGTGATCCACTCACCTCGGCCTCCCAAAGTGCTGGGATTACAGGCGTTGAGCCACTGCGCCCAGCCCGGAAGTTTTTATTGTAGTTATTTTATACCTTTTCCAGTATTGTATCTTGGGGGTACTAAAGACTGCTCACAGGGAGCCCTATCTAGCGCTGATGGAGAAGACCACATAACACCCAGACGTCTGGGGCTCTAGTCTGGAAATGCTACCTGGATGAGGCTTGGGTGCCACCTCCCTTGGCCTACGCCTTGAATGGAAAGAAGGGTATGTCTCAGTAACCAAAGAAGAGGACTGTGGCAGAGAATGCTAGTTCCCTACAGAGTGTCCTGCTGGCTTTTTCCTCATTAACAGAAACCTACTTGTGTTTGAGGAGCAAGTGCCCAGCCAAAAAGCAGTTTCTTAATGCACCTTCAGAGAGGAGTGGACATAAGATACAGTCCTGGCCCATCAAGTTGTTGGGAGAGGCATCCAGGCAGGCTCCTTTTATATGGGGTCTCTTTTCCCTTTTTCTTGCTTAGAATGCATATGTGATGGCTGGAGCTTTAGCAACCATCTTGTGACCTTGAGCAGCAATACCAGCCCCAGATATTTTACCTCCAGACTTCTTATTACATGAGACAAAAACAGGCACCTATCTCGTCTAAGCCCTGTTAATTAGATATTCTGTTATAGCTGAATAAAATCCTTAGTGAATGTATTGCTTTCATTCACTTTTCACCCTCAGATTCAAGGCCCTGAACATAATCCTGAGTCCTTCAACTTCAGCCCTGCTACCTTCCCAACGTGCAGTTATTACTGAGTTCCTACCTCGATTTGAGGGTTGCCAAAAAATACAGAGCATGTGTCTGCCCGTTAAAAAAGTGAAAGCATAGGCCAGGTGCGGTGGCTCACGCCTGTAATCCCAGCACTTCAGGAGGTTGAGGCGGGCAGATCACGAGGTCAGGAGATCAAGACCATGCTGGCTAACATGGTGAAACCCCATCTCTACTAAAAATACAGAGAATTAGCTGGACGTGGTGGTGGGCGCCTGTAGTCCTAGCTACTCGGGAGGCTGAGGCAGAAGAATGGCGTGAACCCGGGAGACGGAGCTTGCAGTGAGCCGAGATCACGCCACTGCACTCCAGCCTGGGCGACAGAGCAAGACTCCGTCTCAAAAACAAAAACAAAAAAGATGAAAGCACACATAAACTTAACCAGTGATACATTAGCATTACTGTGCAGTCCCAGGTGTTTCACACAAACATACAACTGATTGAGAAACATTGCAAATACAAACAACTGGGACTCCCTTAAGTCAGGTTATGTTTTGGGAGAGCTAATTTTTTAATTTAATTAAATTAATTAATTAATTTTAATCAGCTCACTGCAACCTCCGCCTCCTGGGTTCAATAAATTCTCCTGCCTCAGCCTCCTGAGTAGCTGGGATTACAGGCACCCACCACCATGCCCGGCTAATTTCTGTATTTTTAGTAGAGACAGGGTTTCACCATGTTGGCCAGGCTGGTCTCAAATTCCTGACCTCAGGTGATCCACCCGCCTCGGCCTCCCAAAGTTCTGGGATTATACGTGTAAGCCATGGCACCCGGCCTGGGACAGCTAATTTTTATCTGCCTACATGGCTGACTCCATACTAGATGAAGGGCTGTGCATATGACGCAGAGAATTTGATCTAGCCTTTTATGGAACAAGGGTTGATTCTGCCAGGCACTGTGCTAGGTTAGAAAAGAAAAGATGAACAGCTTGTAGAGGCTGCGATCCACTGAAGAAAGAGACCATAAAATAAACAGCAACAATAAAATGTGCAAAGACCCATGGAAGGTGCACTTGGAGGCATAGGATGGATTCTGACAAGTGAGGCTTTCCAAGGTCAATGCTGAGGTTTTAGGGGATGAGAGAGATGTTCCCATATATTAATAAATTATAGAAGGTAAGAACCTAGAAGGAACCTCAGGGATTACCTCCTCCAGCCTTCAATTTTATAGATGAGAGAAATGAATCTCAAGGCAGGCCCAAGATCCTTCAATTTCTGGGTTTGATGACCCTTGAAGAATATGAAAAAGAAAAAAAAAGTGACTGAAATGAAAAAGAACAACCTGGCAGCTATTTTGAGACTCTATTACCTGAAGATATTATATGTCCTATGGACTATCTGTCCAAATAAAAATGGGAATGAGTAGAAATTGCAGGCAGACTCATGAATGTTGAAGGCCAAAAAACCCTAATGAATATTAGAAGTTATTTCTGTTCCCTACCTACTTCTAAAATATATTTGCTGTGGCTTCAAATATGACCTCTGCGGTTTAAGATTGTTTACTCAGGATGTCAGGATTTGACCAGTTCTGGGTTAATAATATTTCTAGAGTTTAGATATCTCAGTTCTAAAAGAGCATACTAATTGAGGAAAGAGGACATATATGAGGCAATGTGCATATTTGTACAATGGCAGTTCAATGCTCTGAAACAGTTGCTATCTACTGAATAGGTAATTGACTGAGAACAGTCAGGGCTTCTGTGTTAGCAGCAAGACAGCCATGAGGTCACTGTGACTGCCCTTTATCTTCTGATCATTCTGTCCATGTGATATGGATCAGGCGGCCATGATACTACCAACCTGCTCATCCACAACCCAGTAGATCACATCATCCACAACCCAGTAGATCACATCATCCACAACCTAGTAAGTCACATCATCCACATGTAGCATTATCACACATTCTTTAATTACACCAGAGTGAGTTTTTTTTAAACAGGATAGTTATTTTACGAATCCTTTCACACCAAGTGTGCTGTTAGATGCTTCTGGTGTTTAGACTTTTGGGTACATAATCTATTTACTGTATTTAAATTCTTAGCATGTAACTACTCAGGATCTGACCTCATCATTAATTAACAATGATTCAAATATTTATAAGAGCCAGTAATACACTCTGCCACTAGCTAGCTGTAAGGCCCCAGGCAAGTCATGTAAAATCTTTCAGCCTCAGTTTTCTCACCTGCCAAATGAGGTGGTTTTACTAAGTTTCTTTCCAGCTCTGGCATTCCCCCTACACACCTCCCCCGACCTTGGAGCTAAGTTAGCAAGGCAGGGATGAAGTAGCTGTTCTCATTAGGAAGCACATACACAACCACAAAAGTTTTGAACTGCAGAGGAGATAGGCCAAATTGCTTTATCAGACTTTGAGTATCTGCCAAGGCAAAGGAGGAGGGAAGCCCCAGGGGTGGTTTTACATTTATGTGCTTATAACCCTATCCCAGCTTTTCCAGAAGACAAGAAGAAATATATCCTACTGAATAAAAGCTCTTTGGAAGAGCAATAGAACCAAGGTTTAAGAAGTGGGGAAGAACTTGCTGGGGGGTGGGGTACAATAGGAAATCTGGGGTTTCCACTGAGGCCCCACAGCCTCTTCAATTTGGCAAGAGCCTAAACTGTGCGGAGACTGACCTCCACCCTCTCCCTTCCCTGGACTGCTCGCCTGCTTGCTTGCAGGAGCTGGGGCTGGAGTGCCTGATGCAGTGAGTGAATTCTCAGAGGAAACCAAAAGATCACAGAGCACAAAGGTTCAACCTTGTGTCCCCTGAGAAGCTCCCCCATTTCCCAGGCCTTGCTGTGGGAAAGGCCTCAGACAATGAGAAGGAAAGTCAAAGTCCATGGGAGTAGGAGAAACAAGAATCCTCAGCTGACCTCTTTCAGTCAGGAACTCAGAATTCAGAAGGAAAGATTTCAGAGGAGGTAGGAGAATATACTAACCCTGAGTCCCTCCATGACCCCTTTGCTACTCATGTGCCATCACAGCCCTTAATAGGGTGGGAGAGAAGTGATGTGGAGACACTATAAGAAGACTTGATATAGCATAAATGGAGAGGCACTAGGCTGAAAACCATCGAACCTTGGGGCGAGGACTGCGGAAATGATGAGTTTGGATCCACTGTCGCTCTAGATCCTGCTGTGGTAGGGGCATGGGCACAGTTAAAAGTCAGGGCTGGGCAGGGCGCAGTAGCTCATGCCTGTAATCCTAGCACTTTGGGAGGCTGAGGCAGGAGGACTGCTTGAGCCCAGGAATTCAAGAGCAGCCGGGGCAACATGGCAAGACTCTGTATCTACAAAAGATTGAAAAATTAGCTGGGTCTGGTGGTGCACACCTGTGGTTCCAGCTACACGGGAGGCTGACATGGGAGGATCTCTTGAGCCCAGTAGTTCAACGCTGCAGTGAGTTATGCTCATACCACCGCACTCCAGCCTGACTGACAGAGTGAGACCCTGTCTCAATATATTATTTATATGTATATATATATTTTATATATATGGCTGGGAGAGGTCACTGCCAGGGAGGTGCCACAAGGTGACCCTGATCTTGGTGAACTTCCCACCATCCATGTCTTCAGGCTCTAAGGCTTGGAAACATGAATTCTGTCAGTACATCGCAAGGGCATCTATTTCTCATGTGTAAACATACAGTTATCAGCAAGAAAGTTCATTCATTCATTTTCAGTTGGAAAGACAATTACTAAGTGGGCAGGATGTTTGCATCCACATAATCAATGCATGCTTACCCTGAAGGCAGGATGCAGCAAAGGCAAACTTGGAATAAGGAGACCCAGGTGAGCACAGGAAGGGCTCTAGCTCAGGTAGCTTCAGGCACTCCCTCTCCCACACTGTAGTTGAGGCTTTGCAAAGGAAATTGTCTACTTAGCCAAGACTCCCCGCTACTAGAAAACATTAGAAAGGTCATCACTAACTTTTTTTTTTTTTTTTTTTTTTTTTAGGCGGCATCTCGCTCTGTCGCCCAGGCTGGAGTGCAGTGGTGCGATCTCGGCTCACTGCAACCTCCACCTCCTGGGTTCAAGCGATTCTTCTGCCTCAGCCTCCCGAGTAGCTGGGATTACAGGTGTGTGCCACCACGCCCGGCTAATTTTTGTATTTTTAATAGAGACAGGTTTTCACCATATTGGCCAGGCTGGTCTTGAACTCCTGACCTCGCGATCCACACGCCTTGGTCTCCCAAAGTGTTGGGATTACAGGCGTGAGCACCGTGTCCAGCCTCAGGCATCACTAACTTCTTACTCTTAGAGTTTTTGTCCCTGTTTTGCACTGACCACCCTGCTTCTATTCACACCCACTTTCTCCAAATTGCACATTATGACATCAATAAGTAACGATTTCTGTTCTCTGAATTACAAGCACAATCCCATTTCAGTCCATCCTCTGCAAGATCACTGTGATTTGACGTTTGTTTTCTACATGCTTTCAAAGACAATGTCTTACCTTAGAAACTTGGAGACTGGCTATCCAACCCTGTACACTGTATTTACTAGTTTAATTCTCAAAATAAAAACTTGACTTCCTTATGTCTAAGTTCGGGGCTGTGAAGAAGGGATCTCGCTACTGCCCCAGGTCCCGAGGACACCTCTGGATTTAGTGTAACTACAGGAGCTGGCAAAGTGGCCACCTGGGGCACGTGCAGGCAGCTTTGATGTGCTCGGAATGCTGTCTGTGAATGCCTGCAGGAGGTGAGGATGGTAGGGACAGAACTAAAGTCACAAGCAAAGCCGGGAATTCATGTTCTTTTTTCCACTCTTGACCCGGAGCCCCACTGAGGAGCCTTATGCTCTGAATTTCCAGACAGCTCCTGCATTTCCCAGAGCCCTGTGGCCCTGTGGCAGTGTCCCAGTGCCACAGATGGGGGAACAGATTGAGACAGGACCGGAGACTCAGTGACAGTCAGAGCACTATGTGTCCATGACGTCACTCGGCAAAAACTCCCTGCAGATTGGAAGGCAGGTTCTCATCCATTAAGCAAAGCATTTCTCCGGGAAATTAGAAGGAAAAAACAAAACAAAACAAAAAAACCTTCTCTGTTTTAGAGACAACATAGGCACAAGGGCACATCTCTACAGGGAGATGTAGGCGGTTGGGTACATTTAGGAAAGGAGTCTAATGTTTCCATTGCTGAGGCCTCGGAGGGAGGTGCTATGGGAAACAGACACTCTCAGGCACACTGCCGATCTGGGGAATTACCAAGATTAGCAAAATGGCCATTACCCGCCACCCATCAGGTTCCACTGAAGCATTTCCAATGTACTTTAAGCACCCTGGTTGGACGACTCCAAGTTCAGTATCAATCCCTTTGTGATGCTGAGCACGTAGACTGTGCCAAGTCAGACGCTAAAGAAACCATGTGAAAATAACCAAAGACTTGTTCTCAACTTGAAATCTCAAGTCTTCTCGCCTGAGGAGGTGATTAAAAACTTGGCCTCCTTCCCCGACGCGGATGCGCTAGCCCCCTGCCTGGCAGGCCCAGGTGCTCTCCTGCCCAGTCCTGTCCTCATCCTTCCTTCCCGTGTTCTCCAAGGCTCTCTCCATGACACCTTCCACCCAAGTCCTTTCCCATGAGTCTCAAGACCAGAAGAAAAAAAAAGGAAAGACAGATGCGTGCCTGCTTCTGGGTTCCTAAGTTCCACAAGATACACACTGGTTAAACCAGTGAAGACTCACTCCTCAGGCAGGAATCATTCGTTCCTCCAGCAAGTATTTATCGAGTGCAATAAATCAAGCAACCTTTCTAAATAAAGTTTCAAGCAACTTTAAATAAAAGTCCTCAGCTTTGGGAACTTAAAATCTAAAGTGGTGGCCAGGTGTGGTGGCTCACACCTGTAATCCCAGCACTTTGGGGTGCTGAGGCGGGCAGATCACTTGAGGTCAGTAGTTCGAGAGCAGCCTGGCCTTGAAAATTACCCAGCTGTGGTGGCGGGCGCCTGTAATCCCAGCTACTCAGGAGGCTGAGGCAGGAGGGTCGCCTGAACCTGGGAGGCAGAGATTGTGGTGAATCGAGATCGTGCCACTTCACTCCAGCCTGGGTGATAGAGCAAGACTCTATCTCAAAAAAAAAAAAAAAAAAAAAATCTAAAGTGGTCTTTCCAAGCCAGGCTGAACCTCAGAATCATCTGGGCTTCTTAAAGATACGCCAGATCCAATCCTTAGAGATTCTGATTCCCAAAACCTGAGGGTGGTGGTGGCAAGCAGATACCTGTACTTGTAATGAGTGTTTTGGGTAACTGGTATAACAGGGCCCTGGAAACTATTGATCAATTAGAACAAGAGGTGCGGACTCCTGCATGACTGAGATTGGGACCACAGGAAGAAAGTCAATTTTAACATCCTAATGTCTCCGGAGACTCCTCATTTCCCACCCGTGTAGGGTTGTAAGATTCAGCAAATAAGAATGTTTAGCTTCCAGTTAAAAATGAATTTCTGAAAACAACAAATAATGTTTTAATATAAGTATGCTCCAAATATTGTGGTATATCTTAATGTAGGCATGTCCCATGTAATAGTGGGACATATTTATACTAAAATATTATTCATTGTTTGTCTGAAATTCAAATTTAACTGAGTGTCTGGTATTTTATGTGGCAACCCTACTCCCACCCCGTCCCAAAACGAAGCTCTCAGAGTCTGTGACCTGCGTGCCTGTCTGCCTTTGTGACATATGGAATCCCAGCCGGCACCTCTGCCCTGCCTCGACAGGCCTTTCACTTCTTCCTGGATGCAGATATCACCCACGGGCCAGGGCCCCCCACACTGTGCAGGCAGAGAGTGAATGCGTCAGCCCTGGGATCACAGTCCAGCCCCTGACTCTGAGGAACTTCTTTCTCTTCCTGCGGGCTCTGGTCTCATATGCCCAAATCTGCTTCTCACAGCCCAGCTGCCTTCCCTAAATGCCTCTATTTGCCCAAACCCTGTAAATACTAGTCCCCTCTGGCCAACTGACCTCCTGCAATAGGCACTGACAAAATGAGATGTCTATCTCACATTATACAACTGTGTCATAAGGATGAAAGATCAGGAACAGACAAAGAAGATCAGAAACAGAAAAATGTTTGAAGTGATCACAAGAAGTAATCCACTAGTGATTTTCAAACCATGATCCTAGGACTACATAGAGCATTTCATAGGCTTTCAAACACAGCTGCGCTGATTCTATTAGTTTCATTTGCTTATGCTTCTGAGTAAGATTTTATTTGAATGAATTTAAGCAGCTAACACACTGAAGTACAGAGTTGGCGACCAATTCTAAGAGATGCTCACATTGGGCTGTGGAGAACACTGTGCACTGTCTACCCAGCACCTCCTCCCTTTTAACCCCCAACAGAAGCCTGGGTTTTTGTTTGTTGTTGTTGTTGTTGTTGTTTGAGACGAAGTCTGGCTCTGTCACACAGGCTGGAGTGCAGTGGCACAATCTCAGCTCACTGCAACCTCCACCTCCTGGGTTCAAATGATTCTCCTGCCTCAGCCTCATGAGTAACTGGGATTACAGAAGTGCGCCACCACACCTGGCTAATTTTTTTGTATTTTTAGTAGAGATGGGGTTTTACCACGTTGGCCAGGCTGGCCTTGGAACTCCTGACCTTAAGTGATCTACCTGCCTCAGCCTCCCAAAGTGCTGGGATTACAGGCGTGAGCCACCTCGCCCAGCCTGAATCCTGGTTTTTGTGCAAGGATTCAACCATCCTCCTCCACACATGAGAGGCCTCGGCTTTAAAGAAGGGCCTAATTAATCAGTGGTGTAAGGACATCCTTCCCTTGCAGCAGTGGTTTCAGGAATGAGCAGGTGACCCAACACTGGGCAATGAGACATGAGGTGACGGCTTCTGGAATCTTCTGGAGAACGTTGCCTTGCTCCTAAGACAAAGTGCTGAGATATGATAGTCTGTCTTCTTCCTCTGGATGTCATCAGCTCTCAGTGACATGCCTGGAACTGCTGCTGCTACCCTGCTCCAGCCTAAATGAAGCTGAATCCTGGGGATCACAGAGTGAGAGGGAAAATGAGATTGGGACCCTGAGGACGCTACGGAACCACTGAATATCCTTCCCACTGAAGCCGGTTTGGGGTGGATTTTTGTAACCAGCCTCTCGAAAACATCCTGTTATATGTGTGCTTCTGTGCTTGGAGCTGCATATTAAAAGGAAATGTCTAAGACAGAAATGCAAATTTAAACTTCTGAGATTCGCAGCAATAAAAGTGGATCTACCTGTCTTTATTTCTATCCCAGAGGGCAGAAATGTGCTCATCTTTATTTCTCTATAGACACTGGTTTTTGCTTTACTTTGACTTTGAATAAAAATAGCTCTACTATAATGTTTGTTGATGAAACATCAAAAATAAACTTACTCCTCCTTCTGGCAAAACCTCCATATTTAAACAGTGTCAGAACCACAAGAAAAAGCACAAGGTGTTTGAACTGCCTTGTGAACTTTTCTTTGGAACACAGGCAAAGGCAGAGGCTGAAGCCCCCGCCCCCAGCATCCTTAAGGCGCAGAATCCCACAGCCCATGAAGAGATTCCTGTGCCGACTCCCCCCACACCCACCTCACTCTCACATGCTTGGCTTTTCCTGCCATGTTCCCCTCCAGTGACTATTGAGCTGGTCCCCAGGCTCCAAGGGCAGAACTCCCACTCTGCAAACTTTCTACCAATGCTGCTTCTCCCATTTCATGTAGTTCCATAGACCTATAAATCAACTCTTCAGAAGAGGGCTGGAGGCTTGACTCTGGACTATTGACTCTGGAAAAGTGAGCTTGCTTCTCAGGGCTTCTAAGAGGTTCAGTAAAGCCACTGGAAACTGGCGACATCTTCCACCCTCCAGCAAAGACATAACTAAAGTAGTGAATGGCTCCACGCCAGGAGTGCTTATTCCAGAACAGCAAGACAGAAACACAGCCAAAGTGGGCAAGAAAATATAATACAGATTAATCGTGGACACTAATAAAAACGAACACGTGACGCTGCCAAGGAGATGAGAACAGGCATATCAAATTGAGGCCAATGCATTCCCTAAATATTTACTGAGTGCCCACTACCCTGTGCCAGGCATTACCACAAATTGCTAAAAATACAAACTGAACAAGTTCTGTTTTTGGCTTCAAGAGATTCCCAGTTTTCCTAGGGACAGCTACATAAATAACATTAAAGGATGGCAGAATTCACAGGTGGAACTGGGGGTGATAGGATTCATTTACACAAGCCCAGTCCTACGGAATCCTGAGGGTAAACATGCAGGTGGTATGTTGACGCAACAGGCAAGGAGGGCTGGCGTGGAGGGTGTGCGCGGTGGTGGAGCTAGGAGTTAGTGTAAGGTGTAGTTTGGGGCAGAGTGCACGTGGATTTTGACCTTTGTCACACAGGTAATCGGTTTTGGTTGTTAGTGGTTTAATTTTTTTTAAGCAAGAGAGAGATATAACAAGATTTGTGACTTCATTTTAGAAAAGTAAGTATATGAGAAAACGTTTGCCATAATATGTGAGGAGAAAGTGGGTTACAAAGTAGTTTTGTTTTCATTTTTAAAAACGAAATTGATATGCAATGTATTTGAAAGATATTCACTAAAATGACTGTTTTCATCTCAGGAAAGGAGATCTATGAGTGGTTTTTCACCTTTAAATATCTAGATCTTCTAAATGCTTATGAACATATATTACTTTACTGATTTAAAAGCACAATGTAGCTAGGTGCGGTGGCTCACACCTATAATCCTAGCACTTTGGGAGGCCAAGGCAGGCAGATCTCCTGAGGCCAGGGGTTCAAGACCAGCCTGGCCAACATGGTGAAACCCTGTCTCTACCAAAAATACAAACAAACAAAAAATTAACCAGGCAGGGTGGCACGCACCTGCAGTCCCAGCTACTGGGGAGGCTGAGGCAAGATAATAGCTTGAACCTAGAAGGTGGAGGTTGCAGTGGGCTGAGACTGCACTACTGCACTCCAGCCTGGGCGAGACTCCATCTCAAAAATAAAATAAATAAAATAAAATAAAATATAAAAAATAAGGCCAGGCACGGTGGTCCATGCCTGTAATCTCAGCATTTTGGCAGGACGAAGCAGGTAGATCACGAGATCAGGAGTTCGAAACCAGCCTGGCCAACATAGTGAAACCCTGTCTCTGCTAAAAATAAATAAATAAATAAAATAAAAACACAATGTGTGGGGAGTGGGGTAGGGACACAATGGGATGTCTGTGCACTGAGTGAGACCACACGGCAGGGAGGCAGTTGGAGGACTGTTCCTCATAGCTCAGATGGGAACCAGTGACTGCCTGGATAGGGGAGTGGCAATGGGATGCTGGGGGAAGGGGCTGGCATCTTGGACAATTTCAGAGGCACAGTTGACTAGTCTTGGTGACCATTTGGAATGAGGTTAGTGGGGAAGGGGATAGAGAAGAGGAGGAGTCCACGATGACCTAGGGGACTGGAGAGACCTAGGGGCTCCGCCAATAAAGGCCCCTCATTCACACGGGCCTTGTCCTTGGCCTCTTACACTCCAGGAATCTGAGTTGGGCCCTCTTGTCAGGGCTCCAAACCAGACTTTTTGCCTTCCTCTGTTCCATTGGCTAGCTCCAGACCCAGTGGGAATGGCCAAGGCTTTCCTTCTTACTGTGACAGTGGACTGCCCTCTCCCATGTCCACCTAACGCATGCTGGCCACACTCATGAAGCCTTAGTCCAAAACTCCTCATCTAAATCCACAGGGCCTGGGAGAGCCAGGTTTGTTACCAGAAGCTCACAAAGCTCAGCCTCTTTTAAAGTAATTAAAAGCCCAGTGTGGGAGACCTTGGCACCAAGTTTTTCCACCTACTAGGCTCTTGGCAGAGATCTAACAGTCCACCAGTGTTGGAAGGCCAATGCGTTACTCTGGAGCCAAGTGGGAGATGACCACACACACACACACACACACACACACAGCCGCTTTGTGAGTGCAGCTCTCCACTCCCTCTTCCCCTTCCAATTTCCCAGAGCTCCCATTCAACAAGGAAAACATGGATCTGATTATGAGGTTTGACTTGGGCCAAACAGTTGCAGCCCTACTCTCATCAGACAGAATGGAGCAGGGGCCAATTTCCATCAGAAAAGCCAAGTGTAATGAGTGACAAGCATAGAACTGAGCTGGCTGGGCCAAGCAGAAGGAGCTGCAAAGGAGAAAATTGTCTCTATTACGTCAAATCCGTCCACAGATAATGAACTGCCAAGCCGCCACATGCTTTCACAGCATCACATTAATCTTTTTTTTTTTTTTTTTTTTTTTAAATTACGTCTGTATTCCAGCCACCTAATAAAAAAGTGTGGGTCTACTCCCCACTCAGACAAGGATCTATGGAACATGAGAAACAGGCAAATTCTAACTATAGGACAGTATTTACAATCGGCTCCAGATTCCCAAAGGAAAACAATTTTGACTCAAAAAAGTAATTTGAGAAAGACAACTTTCGAAAAGTTTAGGCCTAAAGACGTTTGTACTATAGCGTGAGGAAGAAAGGCTAATTAGAAAACAAAATGTAGTTGGCAGCATGCTGGAGTTGGCTCTCGCTGTTTCCCAAGAGCTGATTGTTAAAATTTCAGGAAGTTTGCAAGCTGGTTGACATCATGTTGATACTTTGAAACCAGCCATGGTGGGAGTGTTTACACCATGGAAATTGGCAAATGCTACAAATCAGGATGGCCCCTCCCTGTCAGCCATTTGTTAAACATTTAACAGCACACTAAGGAGTATGATCCCTTTCCATTTTTAAAGTTCTATTTATATACACATTGGTGTATGTGTAAAAAGTCAGGAAGTAAAATAGCTAAAACATTAAAACACTAACTGTTTTCATTCTGGGTGGTGAGACTAACAAGTAGTTTTTTGTTGTTTTTTTTTTTGCTTTTTTTTTTTTTTTAGATGGAGTTTTGCTTTTGTTGCACAGGCTGGAGTGCAATGGTGGTGTGATCTCTGCTCACTGCAACCTCCGCCTCCCAGGTTCAAGCAATTCTTCTACCTCAGCCTCCCAAGTAGCTGGAGTTACAGGTGTGTGCTACCACGCCCAGCTAAATTTTTTGTATTTTTAGTGAAGATGGGGTTTCACCGTGTTGGTCAGGCTGGTCTCGAACTCCTGACCTCACATGATCCGCCTGCCTCAGTCTTCCAAAGTGCTGTGATTACAGGTGTGAGCAACTGCACCCGGCCACTAACAAGTAGTTTTCATCTTCTTTGACTTGTTTTCTTTTTTCTACAGTGAACCTCAATTCTCTGCACAATAATCAACTTTTTGGCAAAGGGGGTAGTTTCTTTTCCTTCTGAGCTCTGATTCACACTTTTCCTCTTCTTTCATATACTCCTGCCCTGGCCTCCCAGGTTTTCACCCTCTGTGTAGGGTGGTGGTGAAATCTGAACTACCCACCTATCCCCAGGTGAAGTGGAACTCCAGGAAATAAGAACAGGTGAGCAAATGCCAGGCTCCAGGAAGACACAGCCCCAGCTCAGCCCACACCAGGCTTAGGGCTGGGGTGAGCTGGCTTCTGGACCTCTGTTCTGGGCATAAAGCTGTTATTGGTGATTTAACAAAGAAGGGGTGAAGAGCTGGGGAGAACAGGAGTCTCTGCCCGAGTCACCCTGGGACTCTGGCTGAAACACCATCCCTCTAAGATGTTAACATCAGCTTTCACCTGCTGCATGCTAGCTATTCCTGATGTCTGTAGAGCGGGTAGATCACTCTCAACACTCTTACATCTATGATCTCATTGTATCCTTGCCATAGTTGGGTGCTTTCCCAGTTTAACAAGTATGTAAACAAAGGCCCAGAAAGCCCAAGTGACTTGTCCAAAGTCACACAGCCAGGAGCTGAGCTGGGACAATAATCCAGGTATGAATACTGAATTTCAGGGTTTTTTTTTTTTTCCACTAGACTATCTCCCCCTCTCTCTCTCTCTTTCTAGGTAGATAAATCGATATATCTATATAAATATTTTTTGAGACAGTCTTGCTCTGTCACCTAGACTGCAGTGCTGTGGCGTGGCCTTGGTTCACTGCTACCTCTGCCTTCTGGGTTCAAGCGATTCTCCTGCCTCAGCCTCCCAAGTAGCTGGGACTACAGACATGTACCACCATGCTTGACTAATTTTTTTTTGTATTTTTAGTAGAGACAGGGTTTTGCTATGTTGGCCAGGCTGCTCTCGGGCTTCTGACCTCAAGTGATCCACCAGCCTTGGCCTCTCAAAGGGCTGGGATTACAGGCATAAGCCACCGTGTCTGCCTTTCACTAGACTATACTGAATATATCATAAGACCCCAAATTTCTTGCTGAATAGTTAGAATGAAACTTGAGCTCCCATTGTCTCATGATTAAATAAGTCTGGGAGCTTTTCTGAGTAAAGGAAAAGGGCTACTAGCCCCAATCTGACTTGGTTTTGGAACCAGTTTATGGTCTCTGCAGGAAAGTAAGTAAAATTCCATCGTGTTTTTTCCTACTTCCTACATGCGCCCTGTACCAGCAACTTTTGACTGTCGGGTGAATGTTGGTGTTACGGACATGTTGCTTCTCAATGGCTTTCACTTCCTAATCCCATAGAACTGCGTGCTGCCTCCAAAGTCCCCTGTCTCACATGAACATGAGAAAGCCGGGACAAGAGGGGCTTCCTGACACTCCATGGAACCTTCTGAAGCACACAGTGAACAACACTTGTGTCCATACAATAGTCCAGCTTCAATCAATGGTCTCCTTGCTGCAGTTACTCAGTTGGCCTGCAGAAACTTCTGGTTGGTCTGTGATTGATGGAGAGGCCCGCTTCTGTGCAGGTGTAATTCTTCTAAAAACAGGAGGTGCCCTCCAGGCAAAAATGTCTAGGAAACCATGAAAAAAAAAGAGGCAGCACTGATTCCAAAGTCTTGTTGACCAAACTTTTAAGATAGAAATTTAAAGTTTATCCAATCTTGCATATTCTAATGTGCCTGGAAGGTCAAGGAATCAGCTAGATCCGTAAGACAGGGGCCAAGTGGCTGGGGCTAAGGTACCAGTTAGAAACAAATGCTTGTTCCTTGGTGCCAAAAAGAAGAACTAGCGCTCAGTCAAATAATTTTCTCAGCGAGGCAATTTTACTTCTATAGAAGGGTGCAACTCTCGGATGGGGCAATGGCAAGAGCACACCTGAACAAGGGAGGCGAAGGAATTCTTATTCCTGATGCAGGTAGCCCCTACTGTTGTGTCGTCCTCCTATTGGCTAGGGTTGAACCACACGGTCTAAGGTCATTCCAATTGGCTATTTTAAAGAGAGCAAGGGTATGAGCTAGAGTGGCGGGGTGAGCAGTTTGATAGGAAAGACGGTTATAGAACAGGTAACTAAAGGTGACTTAGGTCAGAGCAAGTGACCAGCATGAGTTAGGACAGAGCAGGTGACCTGGGGAACAGATGTGAACTACTGATTAAAACTGGTGGCAAAGGTTGTTTGCTGAAACTACGAGGAAGTTAAACTTTAAAATGGAGGACAAAGAACTGAACATTCTGACATACTGATTCTTTGAAGAGAAATGTAGAACTCACTATATCCATCATGCCCAATCCTGTTCCTCCCCCCACCCCCACGCCAACCAGATGGGGCATCGCCACCTCCATTGATTTACACATTGGGATTCCGTATCAAAATCTTAGTTTAACAAAGGGTTCCAGGGCCTAAAAAGTAGTACATTTGAAAATCGCTCATCTAATCTAATTATCTCATTTAATAGGTTAAAGAAATTGAGGCCTAAGAAGGGAACAGTCACCCAGGCAGTGAGTGAAGGAGCCAGACCTGCCCACTAACTACACCCAGTCACTCCTGCATCACCCGTCCTTTAACTTGCCAGGCAGTTGACCTTGGCCTCATGCAATCTTCCGGTCTTTCTGGTCTACCACACTGTTCTTGTTCTTGCTGATGAGGAAGTGATTGTTTTCAGTTTGGGTCTGGGCTCCGGTACCTACACTGGCCTCCTTTTTGACTTAGACCTCCTGTTCCTGGACCCTGGCCAATCCAACAGCAGACCTGCCAGACCTCATCTTAACTCCATCTCCTCTGTCTCCCCTAACCACACAAATCTACACAATACACACACAATGCAAATCTACATAGATTTTGGTGGCCTTGAGAACTTCCAAAACACCCCCATCAGCCCAGGATGTAATAGACTTTAATAAACCCAGTGCCCCATGCATGCATAGTAGGCACTGACTCAGTGTTATTAATGGTGCTGATGATAAGCTTAGGGATGACAGGTAGCTATGCACAAGATAAATACCAAAATATACTGCAACATCCACACAGACTGAGATCTCCCCTAGCTCTGAATAGTTACATGGATACTAAGAGTCACAGACAGTCCCTGTATCACTCTCAATTTCCTGTTTTGTAAAACACAAAGTAGCAGAACTGTATCTGTTGTCACAGAGGTTCCCAATTTATAAACAGCAAATACATTAGACTCCCAGGGCAGTTTCATTAAATCATGCTTATTTGCACATCCAAAGGATTTTCCCTTTGTAAATTGCATCACGGCAGTGTTTCCATAAACAGCAAGCTTCCCTAATGATTCGACCATACATGCTTCTTGAGCAAAAAAAAAACACACACATTTTCAAGACCACAACTCCTGCAAAACCTGAGGGGCACTTAAACGAAAAATAGAAGGGGGGGAAAAAGTGAAAAGACAGAAGATAAGACCTAGAGTTGAGGCCATTCATGGCATCCTGATTTTTTCTTCTAAATTTGAGGCTCTAAGTGAGCTGGAGCCACAGCAGAGGAAGTGCCCCGGTTTGGTGCTTTGCACATAAAGCATCCCTCTGAACCTAAGTGTGTGGAGCTCTCCCAGCCGCTGGGTTCCATTTATATCAGGCTATTCTGGGGTGGCCACAGCTTGCTAGTAGCATCTCCTTCCAGGAATCTAGCCTGGACCAAGAAATCTCACAACCCTAAAGGCCAATGGAATTAGAACATATTCTGGGTGCCCGGAGTATTATAGTTCTGTTAATAATTCCTGACCCCACTGACAGCCAATGGCAGCCAGTGAACTGGAAACTGGGGGTGACTCAGGGTCACCTCAGATGGCAGCTACTCAGGATGAATTCTGCAAACCCAGACAAGCCCTCCAAATGCTCTCTTCCAATCCAAAAGCCTGCCATTCAGCCGCAAATGAAATTCTCTCTGAAGCACATACGGGGAATCCTATTCAATTGGTTCCATCAGTTCCCGTTGTCTGGCAGTATCTCTGGGCCCAGCTCTGGGAGATTTTCTTTAAACCTGTGGGAGACCTGAGCGTGCGAGGATGGTGTCAGACCTCAAGCCTCCGACACCATCGGTTTGGCTTAAGAAGCTGTGATAGAACTAAATTATCTGACATTTTCTTTTTCATCCTCTTTTATTTTTCCTCCACAAACAGAACAAGCTCCAAATGTGACCTACTTTCCCTTTCTTTGTGATTATGCAGAACTCATAACGCTTCTTCTTCAGCCTGACTAATATTTCCAGTGACATGCTTTTCATCTTTCGGAAAAGAAGAGTCTGCCTCAGGCTGCCCGAGAATCTAACTCTTGGTGAGACGATCTACGAGGACAGATGAGTTACAAAGACTTCACTTGAGGACTCATAAGACACTTGACCTACTACAAGAAAAAACAAAACAAAACAAAACAATAACAAAATCCAGATTCTGCCTCTTGAAAGTAATTAGCATTTAGTCTGAAACTTTTCATCAACAAGAACACCATCAAGATGGTGCTGATGAGCTAAGTGACTCTGAAGTTCCTCACCACAACCCAAGTCCTGTAACTCCAGACTCTGTGGCCTCGGCCTGGAATCCTGCCACCCTCCAAAAGCTGCTCAGGCACTTCCAAATTCTGCATTTTGCATTAAAAATTAATTGACTTCTTCCAACTCTTCAGTGACTCAGAACAGAACAGCGTTTCAAAGTATCAGGAGAAATGATTTAAAAATAAAAGCCAAGCAGCTAGCTTAGGAGGAAACCTGGCTCTATTAGTCAAAATTAAGCTGATATTGACTTTCCTCCACTATTTTTACCTTGGAGGCTGTGCATTTTTTAAACGTCTGATCTGCTGTCCTTTTCCCGACATTGAAATTCCAAATTACAATTTGTAATCGGGAAACATTTGGTGGGTGACTTTGGAAATGTCCCTGCTGACCAGATATTCTGGCACTAGGATTTTGAGCCAAAGCTTCTCTTTTATCCTCAGTGAGGTGAAACAGGTCCTGCTAAATGTTTTCTTTTTTTTTTTTTTTTTGAGACGGAGTCTCGCTCTGGGGCCCAGGCTGGAGTGCAGTGGCCGGATCTCAGCTCACTGCAAGCTCCGCCTCCCGGGTTTACACCATTCTCCTGCCTCAGCCTCCCGAGTAGCTGGGACTACAGGCGCCCGCCACCGCACCCGGCTAGTTTTTTGTATCTTTTTAGTAGAGACGGGGTTTCACCGTGTTAGCCAGAATGGTCTCGATCTCCTGACCTCATGATCCGCCCGTCTCGGCCTCCCAAAGTGCTGGGATTACAGGCTTGAGCCACCGCGCCCGGCCCTGCTAAATGTTTACCAAATTGTTCAAAACAAGACCAGACTTGCAGCCTTGGGATCCAACTGCATTTGCTTCGATCCAGGTTTGTTCAGCTTCAGGCCACCTTCGGGCTGTCTGGTCAGTACGACCTACACACAAGCCGCAGGGCTTGAGGGGTCTGGACAAATCACTGTGTCCCAATGGGGCGCTCTGGCTGCATCTGCCCTCAGCACTGCAGGAATGTGGATCTCCAGCGTCCTGAGCATCCTCTCCCCTGCTAACCGAATTCCATCCCCACTGCTGTTAAGTAGTTCAGTTCATTCACTCATTCATTCTGGAAGAATTTACTGACACCTGGGGGCAGCACAGGCAACATGACGGTGATGGAAACAGACATTGTCCCCACCTTCAGGGAATTTGTGAGGCTGGTGAGAAAGACAAGGATTCCCAGTATTACCATAGAGAAGTTAGAGCACTATTGGTTCTTAGCCTCTGCCTCTTCCTACCTATGATCCCCTTAGCCCTCCACTGCTGTCCCTGCTCCAGTGCCACCAGAAATCTCTGGTGCAATCATGACATGAGGCAGGGATGACTGAAGAGCTGCTCAGTGTCATACCCTTCGACTAGGCATCAGTTCCCCTCATCACTGCTTAAGTCCTGATCTTGTGTCTCAGTGTTTTTTTTTTTTTTTTTTTTTTTTGAGACAGAGTCTTGCTCTGTTGCCCAGGCTGGAGTGCAGTGGCACAATCTCGGCTCACTGCAACCTCCACCTCTTGGATTCAAGCAATTCTCTTGCCTCAGCCTCCCAAGTAGCTGGGACTACAGGCACATGCCACCATGCCCAGCTAATTTTTTTGTTTTTAGTAGAGATGGGGTTTCACTATGTTGGCCAGGCTGGTCTCAAACTCCTGACCTTGTGATCTGCCCACCTTAGGCTCCCAAAGTGCTAGGATTACAGACATGAGCCACTGAGCCTGGCCTTGTGTCTCAGTTCTAATTCCCGAAGCCTCATCTATCTCTAGTTCCCATCGCAGCATCCAGAGTATCGCCCTGTCCTTTGGGCTGACGGCTGGAGTGTGTTGTCAACTGCCTGCTCGCCTGCCTTTCATGGAGTTCCCAGCCTTTGGAGACTTTGGTGCCAACTGTTTGCCTGAACCACAGTGTGCTGTTGCTACACCCCTTTGACATGAGACTTTGCCTACCCCACCTCACTGGAGAGACCTAACTCCAGGTCCCAGTTCTGTGCAGCTGGAGCCTCTCATCCTCTTGCCATTGGCTGGGCCAAACCTCTAGATGTGGTGACAATCCTGGAAGGAAGAGCTGACCTCACAGGTGGAAAGCCTGGCTGGTAAAAAAGACACTGTTCCAAAGGAATGATCTGGTTGTTCCCAATTTATCACTTTGCTTTCAAGTATGTTACCAAAAAATATTTGGCAAGGAATAGGCCAATTCAAAATTGGACAAAGTGAACATGACTAAATAGCATTCGGCAGAAGAGGCCTGAATAAATCCTTTCAAGAAGTATGGATCAAGGAGAGACTAGGGACAGGCCAGGAATCTTGTTCTCAGGCTCAAAGGAAGCCATGCATGGAAACTGAGGGCCCTGGGCAATTGCTTCAAGTCTCCAGGCCCCAGTGTCCTCATCAGTATTGCAGAGGAGATCGCCATCTGAAAACTTCAAATAGTCTCCATCTTACTTTAAGCTGACGGACTAATCTTTTACAAAATGTGGTCAAAAATGGTCAATTACTTCAAAAAATCATCATGTAAAGGAGAAATGACTACAAGGCATGAGTCACCTGGTTTGAAACATCAACAGAAAAATGAAGGTCTTGGAAATGAGGTACAGGTATATAGCCGCAAAATATGTGACACCGAAAAACAGTTTCAAGAGCTGCCTTCCTGAAAAGGGTGACCATCGGCAGACACATCTGAGAACTGCCATCAACTGCCGTCTATCACATGGTCTTCTTCAAGTCATCATTCCTGTTGAAGTCTCCGAGAAGTCCCTTACGGTTAAAAGCTGTTTAAGGGGCTGGGTGTGGTGGCTCACGCCTGTAATCCCAGCACTTTGGGAGGCCGAGGTGGGTGGATCACTTGAGGTCAGGAGTTGGAGACCAGGTTGGCCAACAGGGTGAAACCCCGTCTCTACGAAAAATACAAAAATTAGCTGGGCATGGTGGCAGGCACCTGTAATCCCAGCTACTCAGGAGGCTACGGCAGGAGAATCACTTGAACCTGGGAGGCAGAGGTTGCGGTGAGCCAAGGTCTCACCACTGCACTCCAGCCTCCACTGAGACACAGTGAGGCTCTGTCTCAAAAAGAAAAAAAAAAAAAGGCTGGGCGCAGTGGCTCACACCTGTAATCCCAGCACTTTGGGAGGCCAAGGTAGGCGCATCACCTGAGGCCAGGAGTTGGAGACAAGCCTGCCTAACATGATGAAACCCAGTCTCTACTAAAAATACAAAAATTAACTGGGTGTGGTCGTGGGTGCCTTTAATTGCAGCTACTCAGGAGGCTGAGGCAGGAGAATCGCTTGAACCCAGGAGGCAGAGGTTGCAGTGAGCTGAGATGTACCATATTGCACTCCAGCCTGGGAGACAAGAGCGAAACTCTGTCTCAAAAAAAAAAAAAAAAAAGCTGCTTAACGTTTAAAAAAGAACTTACAAACCTTATGTAGGTTGGGTGCTATGGCAAACACCTGTAATCCCAGCACTTTGGGAGGCCAAGGCGGGCGGATCACTTAAGCCCAAGAGTTGGAGGCCAGCCTAGGCAACATGATGAAACCCCGTCTCTACTAAAAATTCAAACAAATTATCCAGGGATGGTGGCATACAACTGTAATCCCACCTACTCGGGGATGATGAGGCTGAGGTGGGAGGATCACCTGAGGCTGTAGAGGTTTAGGCTGTAGCGAGCCATAATCGTACCACTGCACTCTAGCCTGGGCGACAGAGTGAGACCGCATCTCAAAAAATAAAATAAAATGAATACAATAATAAAAAAGAAACTTATTTGACCATGGACTTCTTTTTTCATATTAGCATCTCTCAAATACGGACATCTGAGTTTCACATTGTGGAAAACAATACTATAAAGGGAATATTTTTGTTTGTTTTTTCCAGACATAAAGCAGTGCCCAGCAAAAACCAAGCAGGCAGATCTTTTTTTTTTTTTTTTTTTTTTTTTTGAGACAGGGTCTCACTCTGTTGCCTAGGCTGGAGTGCAATGCCCTGATCACTGCTCACTGCAGCCTCAGCCTCCTGGGCTCAGGTAATTCTTCCACCCCACCCCCCTGAGTAGCTAGGATTACAGGCGTGCACCACCATGTCCAGCTAATTTTTGTATTTCTTTTGTAGAGATAGGGTTTTGCCACATTGCCCAGGCTGGTCTTGAACTCTTGGGTTCAAGCGATCCACCTGCCTCAGTCTCCCAAAGTGCTAGGATTACAGGCATGAGCCACCACACCTGGTCTCAGAATCTTAATTTATCATTTTTAAAGCAACAGCTCACGACTAGCCACATATTCCAAGATACAACTACCTTGGTCTTCTTTCTTACCCATTGACTCTTGGGGCCCTGGAAAGGTCCTGTCCAGCTAGACAAGTGGTGAACACTTTTCATCAGGCCCCAGGACACACAGCATGTTGTCAGCAAACCGACCAACACAGAACTAAATCACAGTGATGTCTTCCGGCCTCAGGGATGCGTCTCTGCTAGTTTGGAGATGGCTTGGGGACAACTAATTGCTTTTCAGCTCAGGCTACACAGCTTTCTCACTTCCATTATTCCCCGGAGCCGTATTTTCCCGAGCTGCATTTTTCAGAGAATAGAGCTGGAGGAGAATAGAGCTGGAGGAAGACGGAGAGAGAGAGAACAGGGGTAGGCACGAAATTGATTTTTATCTTCATTAGAAGTTAGATTTCCATCTGCAAAATCCTTCACTTAAAACAATAAGCAGTCCTTTCCCAATTGTAGCTTTTGGGCTTCAAGTTGAAGGCTGAGGCTGCAAACTAGAGGGAAGTGTGGCCACTGATGTTCTGGGAGGGAGGAAGAGCTTCCTCCATCGAGCAGTATGTGTAGTTTCCTCTCCAGAGCTCTGATAATCTGGTTACAATCAGCGGTGGTGTTGAAGGAATGCCAGTGGTCCTCTGATGTGGCAGTGGATGAGGCCTGGGTTATAACTAGAGAGGGGGCTCCAGGAGAGAGTGCCATCAGCAATGGGCCGAGAACCCCAGTTCAGTCTCTGTACTTTTCCTTTGGGTAATTCTTTTTTTTCTTGAGACGGAGTCTTGCTCTGTTGTCCAGGCTGGAGTGCAGTAGCGCGATCTCGGCTCACTGCCAACACTGCCTCCCAGGTTTGAGTGATTCTTGTGCCTTAGCCTCCGGAGTAGCTGGGATTACAAACATGCACCACCATGCCCAGCTAGTTTTTGTAGTTTATTAGTAGAGACAGGATTTCTCTGTGTTGGCCAGTCTGGTCTCGAACTCCTGACCTCAAATGATCTGCCTGCCTCGGCCTCCCAAAGTGCTGGGATTACAGGCGTGAACCACTGTGCCCGGCCTCTTTGGGCAATTCTGAAGCAATGTTAACAACCTTGCCAAGGCGATTCAGGAAAACTGGGCATTGCGGCATTTGCCAAAGGAACATATGATGAACAATGGGAAGAGGAGGAAGACCCAGAACATGAGTCTGAGACAGCATGAAGTGGACATTGGAAAATATTGACATGGGAAAACTTTTTTTTTTCAGGGAGGAGAGAATTTCTAGAAGAGAAAACAAAAGTCCTTTCTGCCGTCAGATTTCCTGAATGCTCCTAAAGAAGATGAAGAAAGTTTTGTTAGTTGTTCAAATCTCTAATGTGTACAGGAGGGCAGGAGGGGCTTTGACTTGAGGTTGTCCTCCTTCTTAGAGGCAAATATTCCAGAAGTTCCAGGAGAGTTTTTGGACATCTGATCTACAGGCAAATCCTCTAAGGGTTTATTTTCTATCCCTGAGACCTGAAGGTTTGAGAGGAAAAGTAAAGATGAAGTGGGGTGAGGGACGAAAACAGGAAATTAGCACTCTGAATCCTTCTAGAAAAACTATCATCTGGAGCTTCCAAATTGTTTTCACATCTGAAGGAAGGAAAATTCCATCTCCTTTACTTTGAGGGGTCAGAATCATGCTCCACTTTATCATGAGAAATGATGGACGGATGCCGTGAAGGGAATGAGTGTGGATGGAAGCGTGTAAAAGCTGCAGGCTCCCTGAGTCCATGAGTTCCTCCCAAGTAGGAGTGGGTGAACATCCGTGACGGGCAGCAGGTGCCCTCTCCTGCAGTTCTGCAGCTTGTCTTCCAGAGTAATTCCACGGCCAGACCATCCCACTCGTATATAATAAATAACCTTCTGGGCTTAGCTATTTTGGTGCCTTTAGTCAAGTCAGAGCCTGAGCTCACTACTCTCAGAGATTAAAGGTCTACACTATGACTGTTGTTGTTTTTTTTTTTTTAATCAGAGGGCTGCCTCCTCTCCTTCACTTTCAAATTCTTTGTATTTTCAGATCCTTTGAAGACTGCTTGCAGTTGGCCATTTCCAGCTTGATGTTAGATGACCAGCTTTGATGAGGCTGGTGAAGCGCTCGCCAGAGGTATAGGAGCCTCTGGTTTCTGGATTTTTCACAAAGAGAACTGGTCTGCATGGTGCTGAGTCACTGTCTCCATGCCGGGAAGGAGGGTCTGGGGCTACCTCTTCTGCTTTCTTGATGATGTCACAACCTCTCAGTCTCTTCTTCTCAAATGTTCCATGTTCTCAACTTCAAATCATATGTAAGAACACATACGCATCATTCAAATTCCGGTGAAGAATTTGCTAAAGTGGTTGCTTCCGTCCAGTGTGGCTCGTAAACATCATTCTGTCCTTGCAGTAGGTTGTTATTCTGTTGAGGTTCATGAGTTTCTTTATTTCTTTTTGGTCTGCTCTAAACAAGAAACTGCACAGACAGAAGGACAGAGGCTCATGGCTGAGGTAGACAGTGTGCCGCTTGCTGGGGACTGGCTGGGGGAAAGGGTTTTCTTAGGATACTGTCATCCTGACCGCCTGATACCAGAGGCCCCGGGGACTGCGGCCCCTGGCAGGGAGGTGCTCTGTGGGCAGGAGCTGGGGGCCTGCTGATGCTGGCAAGGTTCACTGATGCTAAGAGCTCCTGAGGGCTAGACTCAGAGCCCTGCAGCTTCCAAAAACACAGATAATGACATCTCAGTCACTGCCCTCACAAACCAGTAACTCTTACTCAAACGAAAAAGGCATTTCTGATTTCCAATAACTCCCTAAAGTACTTTAAAAAATCACATTCTTAATTACCCGCTCTACTGAGCTCCACCTTGATTTCAAGTCCAGTGATTCCCACTTTGCTCATTGCTGAGGGGAGGTGTGTGATGGAGGGTTGGGAGCAGAAGAGGGGGCCGAAAATGCCTATAAATGTCAGGCCAAGTTGAAAGAGCGGAAGACAGCACTCCGCAGGGGAAGGACACTAGAGACAGCAGACTGGATTACCTCTCAAATCCAACTCCCTATTTACAATATCCTCCCTCCCCAGTCCTGAGATTACTTAATGGCTCCGTCTAATGAGCTTTGATTTACAGCCAATTATTGCACTCAGCCCACTGTACTCAACAGCCGCCATGACACATGGCTTCCATTGAAGTTGATGCACAGCTATGAACTGCTTCAAGTGTCAAACAGTCACACTGAAGGGAAGGCAAGGTCTGTGCTGGCATAAGAAGTATCCATAGGGGCCAGGCGTGGTGACTCACGCCTGTAATCCCAGCACTTTGGGAGGCTGAGGCAGGTGGATCACCTGAGGTCAGGAGTTCGAGACTAGCCTGTCCAACATGGTGAAACCCCATCTCTACTAAAACTACAAAACTTAGCTGAGTGTGGTGGCTCATGCCTGTAATCCCAGCTACTTGGGAGGCTGAGGCAGGAGAATCGCTTGAACCCAGGAGGCGGAGGTTGTAGTGAACTGAAATCGTGCCATTGCACTCCAGCCTGGGCTACAAGAGCAAAACTCGGTCTCAAAAAAAAAAAAAAAGAAGCGCCCATAGCCCTTCCTCAGCTGTGGTTTCTGAACTTTTGGAAGGTAAACTGATGATATGGTTTGGATCCGTGTCCCCGCCCAAATCTCATGTTGAATTATAATCCCCAGTGTTGGAGGTGGAGCCTGGTAGGAGGGGATTAGGCCCAAGAGGGTGGAGTTCTCATGAATGGTTTAGCACCATTTCCTCCTTGGTAATGTAGAGTGAGTTCTCACCACATCTGGTTGTTTAAAAGTGTGTGGCACCTTCCCCACCCTTCCTCCTGCTTCAGCCATGTGACATGTGAGGTCCTGGCTTCTCCTTCACCCTCCACCATGATTGTAAGTTTTCTGTGGTCCCTCCCAGACGCCAGCATCATGCTTCCTGTACAGCCTGCAGAACCATGAGCCAATTAGCCCTCTTTTTTTTTTTTTTGAGACAGAGTTTTGCTCTGTCACCCAGGCTGGAGTATAGTGGTGCGACCTTGGCTCACTGCAACCTCCACCTCCTGGGTTCAAGCGATTCTCCTGTCTCAGCCTCCCACGTAGCTGGGATTACAGGCGCCCACTACCATGCCCAGCTAATTTTTGTATTCTTAGTAGAGATGGGGTTTCACCATGTTGGCCAGGCTGGTCTTGAACTCCCAATCTCAGGTGATCCACACACTTTGGCCTCCCAAAGTGCTGGGGTTATAGGCGTGAGCCACTGAGCCCGGCCTAACCCTCTTTTCTTTATAAATTACCCAGTCTCAGGTATTTCTTCATAGCAATGTGAGACTGGACTATAATACATTCTCATTTTTTTCCCCCCGAGAATACCAACATTCTCCTTATTATTCAAATTCTTAGTGTTGTCTTTACTTTTAACTTTCTCCTTTTCCTTTATCCCCCAAGCCCTATGTCTTTGCTTTGGAACATTTCTCACGTATCTTTTTATTTCCCTACTCCCACTGCTACCAAGCCATTTGGAAGAGTCTGACTCTTCCCTTTCTCTCATCCTGCAGTCACCAAACTAATATTCCAGACTAAAACGCTGCTGCCATTGTTATTTTTCCATTTGGGTGACTTTTCATTGTGGTTGCTTTTCCATGTTATCTCCCTAAATTAAGAACCTACAACATCACATTTGAATTTTCCATCCTGATATTCAAGACTCTTTACAGTTCAACCCCCACCTTTCCAACCTACAGCTCCTACACAGCACCACTCCCATCACCACCACCCCTACTGTGTCCCCCTCCCCACACGGAGTGAACACATTCCCACCCTAGAGCATCTGCCCGACTGTTGACTTCTAGAATGCTCTTCTTCCCTCCTCTACTCTTTCACTCAAAAAATATTTATTTATTTATTTATTTATTTATTTTTTGAGACAGAGTCTCGCTCTTGTCACCCAGGCTGGAGTGCAATGGTGCGATCTTGGCTCACTGCAACCTCTGCCCCGTGGGTTCAAGCGATTCTCCCACCTCAGCCTCCCAAGTAGCTGGGACTACAGGCATACACCACCATACCTGGCTAATTTTGTATTTGTAGTAGAGATGGGGTTTCACCATGTTGGCTAGACTGCTCTTAACTCCTGGTTTCAAGTGATCTGCCTGACTTGGCCTCTCAAAGTGCTGGGATTACAGGTGTGAACCACCACACCTGGCCTCTCACTCAACAAATATTTATTGCAGTGACTCTGTACTGGGGACTAAGTGCTTAGGATACATGAGTCACAAAATAAAGTTCTCTCCCTGAGGGTGCTGCCTTTCTATTGCTCTACAATCCACATCCATCCCATTCTTTGAAATCTACCTCGAATCCCACTTTCTCCCAAAGATCTTCATGATAACCTAGGCATGTCTAATTTCTTCCTGATTATTCCTCTAGGCTTGTTTCATGCAACTCCTGAAATTATTTCATGCCAGAAACTGTGTTTGGTTCATTGTTGTTCAAGCACCTAGCATGCTGTCAGCACATTTCCTGAGAATCATGCTGAGTGCTCTGTAGATGCTCAGTAAATATATGTTGTAATGCAATTGTGCCTGAGTTCAACGTAAGAGCCACCAACGCAATAGCCACTTTATTAATGAAGGACAACTCTCCTCCCGCTCTGGGTCTGCTTCCTTAAAGAGGTGTCCGCAAACACTCCCCACTCCTCCTCCCATCTGCTTAGCCGGGAGCAGGACCTGAAGCCGCACCCCTGAGCTGCTCTGCAAATGCAGAGTCCTGAGGGTGGAAGATGCTGTGTAAACCATATCTCCTTTTGGAAATTCATAATACATGTATTCATTTTTGGTGGTCTTTTATTTGAAGGCATCGGAATGAATGACACAGGAACAGTCTTTGCTCTTACCAAACACATCCTATTAAGCGTTCTGAGGCCGGGCGCAGTGGCTTATGCCTGTAATCCCAGCACTTTGGGAGGCCGAGGCAGGAGGATTGCCTGAGGTCAGTAGTTCGAAACCAGCCTGGCCAACATGGTGAAATCCTGTCTCTACTAAAAATACAAAAATTGGCCAGGCCTGGTGGCATGCACCTGTAATCCCAGCTACTCGGGAGACTGAGGCAGGAGAATCGCTTGAACCTGAGAGGCGAAGGTTACGGTGAGCTGAGATCACGCCACTGCACTCCAGCCTGCGCAACAGAGTGAGATTCCGTCTCAAAAAAAAAAAAAAAAAAAAAAAAAAAAAGAGTTCCGAAAAGTCCCTTGGCAAAGAGGTTTTAGGTGTGTCTATCTGTGTTTTCCCAAACCATTCCCACCTCCCACTTTTGGAGAATCACCTAACAACGTTCCATGGGCCACAGAGTCCATTGGACCAGAGTCCAATGTTGGACTCTGACTAGAGGGTCGGCAAATCAGGCTAAAACAAAATCTAGAATGAAAGAATAAAGAACTTATCTTTTAATTTCATACTAGGAAACTTCACTCCCCCTGAAGCCTCGAAGAGCCTGGTGTGTGTGCACTACCAGCTGTTCAAATGCATCCTTTTAAAACCACTCTGTGGTTCTGAGCAGGGTGGTCACAATACACTTCAATCCTGCAGTAGCTAGTTCACGCTGTTCCTCCCCGGCTCCCAGAAATAACAACAATGGGAGGAGGCGGAGGAGGGGGTGGGCACAGCAAGGGGAGGTGGGGGCTGATGAGGAGAAGTGCTGGCGTGGGGGAGCTCACCACTCCTGGGTTCTAAGAGTCTTGTTCACGGGGTTTAAAGTGGGGCAGAGCTAATGGCTCATCCCGTGTGAGGACCTGTTGGAAATGGAGGTGGGAGAGGAGGAGGGAGTGGGAAACACAGCCAAGGAAGACCAGGAACACAGTGTAGCGAGGGAACGCGTGCGGAGGCGGGTGCGGAACAGCAGGATGCTTTCTCTAACACTTTTTTTGCTCTACCATTTTGCTTTCAAAGCAGAGGCCATACACTTTCCATACTTTGGGAGGAAACGGGTAGATTCTGAAATGGACACATCTACCCACCTGGGGTGCTTTCTCCACCCTTCAGACTCTGGAGAATGAAGATGGAAGGGTCCAGGTTAAGACGAGGATGGAGAAAAGAGAGGGAGGAGGACTATTCCAAGGAACACATCTTGGAAAACTCAAAATCAGAGGCATTTCTAAGTCCCTTCCTGCATGAAGGTAATGCGTGAGTAAGGGCTTGTACCAGGCAGGCCTGTGTAGGGCCTGAGCGTGAGAGGAGAATCTTCTTGGGCCCATTGGCCGGTTCATGTCCTTCCTCCCCTCTTAGTGCTTTCAGCCTAGAACCTGCGTCTACACCACATGTGCTGTCTGTCCCCCAGGGTAGGGCCTGGACGTGCTCCTTCGTGGTCCATTTCCGGGTCCCACATGCGTCGGCTGAGCTCTGGGGCACCCTTCATGGAGGCACCTCCCTGGGCTGTAAGGCTGCCCAACTCTAACTCCATCTCCAGTGCCGTCCGCGGTCTTCCCAGCAGTCACTGGGCACGCCTTCTAAGGTGCTCCGAAGCATTAATGGACTGAACAAGATTTGTGGAGCCCCTGCTAAGTATCAGGCTCAGAGAAGACATAAAATGCAAATGAGTCACGGTCCAGGCTCTTGAAAAGTTTAGAATCCAGTGAGGTCCAGAGCAGGAGGCATCCCCTGAGAGAGGCACCTGAAAAACCCCGGGAGCTCTTGGGTGGAGCTGCCAGAGCCTGTCAGGCGAGACGTACAAAACAGATGAGCCCTGGCCTGGGCAGGGACTGCTGTGGGCAGAAGGGACCAGACATGTGGAATGAATTAGGGAGACAGACAAGAGCTGGAATTAACAGTGCAATAAAAACAAGAGTTAATTCACCCTCAGAAGCCAGAGCACTTTATAGGGCATAAGGCTGGGCTGGGCCCACAGAAAAACAACAGCCCAGCACAGCTGGCGGGCGGCTTCGCAGGGAGGGACGGGGATAGAGTTGGTGTTGACCTCACAGGGGGCAAATCACAGCCTGGACAGGGAAAGTGTCTCCAGTGTTTCGGCTTGGCCTGAGCCCATAAGAAAACCACCTGTGACCATTCTCTTTCACTTAAGACTCTCTTTAAAAATGTGCTGAGCTATTCCGGAGTGTCACTTCAGCCAATTAGCTGCACTAGTCATTGGGCACTTCCATTCACATACTCTTTTGTTTTGTTTTTTGAGATGGAGTCTCGCTCTGTCACCCAGGCTGGAGTTCAGTGGTGCGATCTCAGCTCACTGCAAGCTCTGCCTCTCGGGTCCACGCCATTCTCCTGCCTCAGCCTCCCGAGTAGCTGGGACTACAGGCACCCGCCACCACACCCAGCTATTTTTTTTTTTTTTTTTTTTGTATTTTTAGTAGAGACGGGGTTTCACCGTGTTAGCCAGGATGGTCTTGATCTCCTAACCTCGTGATCCGCCCGCCTCGGCTTCCCAAAGTGCTGGGATTACAGGCATAAGCCACCGTGCCCGGCCTTTTATTTGTTTTAAATGAGAAGGGGACTCGTCTGTCATCCAGTTGGGAGTGCAGTAGTGCGGTCATAGCTTACTGCAGCCTCAAACTCCTGGGCTCAAGCAATCTTCCTGTCTCGGCCTCCTGAGTATAGGCATGTACTACCATGCCCAGCTAATTTTTAAAAATGTTTTGTAGAGACAGGGTCTTGCTATGTTGCTTAGACTGGTCTCAAACTCCTGGCCTCACGTGATCCTCCCACTGCATCCTCCCAAAGTGCTGGGATTACAGGCATGAACCGCCCCACCCAGTCACTTACTCTTAATATGCTGTAACTACAGGCCTTGGCCAACTGTGGACACAAAATTAAATTCCAAAATGTATATAGTGGCATTTTTACTTTGTTTCTTTATTCATATTTGTTTAATTAACTGGATTCCTCATAGCACTGTCTCTTCCAACGCCTGCCCTAGGGCACGTGTGTCTTGTGTATAGACCCCAGCAGGGTCAACTTAGAAGAAATGGGGCCTTCCCCACATGTGAGGCAGTGCAGGCGTCCAGTGGTGCCTGGCAGGGCCGTGGATACTGATCCAGTACAGTGTCGCCCAGACCATCTCTGCCAGGGTCCCAGCTGGCATCACCCTGCCGCCACCTTTCCCCAGCTCCCATGTTCATCCCCCTGTTCACTCTTTGGGGTGCCCAGGATCCCTCCAATCCATTCTTTTTCTGCTCCGAGTATCCAGAGGAGGTCTGGTATCCACCAAGCACTAGCGTGTCCCCACAGCTCCCTCAGCCACAGGCCCGCAGTGGCCACAGGACTTCTTATGGGCCCAAGGACAAGGCTGAGGAGCGCTGCTGGGAGGTCTTGCCAAGCTCCTCTATCCCTTCCTTTTACTCACCAAATATGAATGAATAGTCATATGCATTGGTAGTGCTGGGAATGTGGTGCTGAACAAACGGGAAGTGGTCGTTATCCTCAGAGAGAAGACAGCTTCTGGATCTTTCTCAGAGTGCACACTGGCGTTTAGAAAAAGTCTGACATTTTCTAAGCCACCTTCACTCCAGGCCACATCTCAAGGGTCTCTTAAGTTGGAGGTGAGTGCACGAGCTGGAGCCAGGCACAGGTGCATCCGGGTTCTGGAGGGGCCAGGGCTTCTGAGCTTCCCCATTCCATCCTATCTGAGTGCTGTCTTTGCCTTCCTCATCATGACTGACCTTTTGGGTGTCCCATTCCTCTACAGGCCAGGCATTTCTGGAGGTCTAAATTGGAGCCCTTCACACATCAGTGGTCAGCACATTTTCAAGCCTTTTAAAGACATCTGAAGGCATAGCTTTCTGTAGCAAATACCTAGACCCAGTAACACTAGGAGTTGGAGTCACTGAGGGCAGTTGTCTATTGCCAAGGCCTTGTCAAGAGCAGTAAATACATAGCCTTTTACTCTGCTGCTTGGCCCCCGCTCCTCCTCTCTCCTGCCCGCTCATGACGCAGCCGAGCCAAGCCACGTTCATCAGCTGTTAATAGCTGCCATTTAGAAGCTTTTATTCCATTTTACAGAGAGATGAGCAAACTTTGTTTCTGGAAAAGAGGGGCATGTTTTCCCTTATCAATGAATCTGTTACTTATGTTAGATTCAGTCCTTTTTAAGGATGTTTGCTTTGAGAAAACAAAAGCTGCAAAAAAAAAAAAAAAAAAAAAAAAAAGACACACCACTTAAAGATTAAAAAAAAATTAAGTGATCTAGATAGCCTCCAGGAACAAAGTGTGCTCATTCGAGACAGAGAAGCAGAATACAGCCATCCGATTAGCTTTGTTGTAGGCGACATTCGTACAAAATGGGATATCCTACGCCGACTACCTTCAAACTGTGCAAGCACCACCCCCCCGCAAAATGTCGGTTAAAATGGCCATTGCTGACTTCCAAGCCCAAAGAAACCTCTTCAGGCTTAATGTTTCCGTTTTTACCCCTACCCAGTCTTCCTATGTTATAATTTGCTCCCATCCATAACAAAAACAAAAAAACATTCAGAAACAGTGGTTGAAGCAAAGGCAGCTCAGAAACCAGCACAAATAAGGAGCTGTTTGTCATCAGTGGGGAACCAGACCACGAGTTCTGAACATCTGCGGTTTGTCCAGAGGGTGGACCCTGGGAAACCTACACAAGGCGGCCATCAGTCGGCCACGGGTTGCTGCTGCCCTGTCATTGCCTCTGCTGCCTGTAATTTTCAAGCAGGATGCCCCACATCAACATCCTTCTCTGCGCTTTTTATAACATCAATGCTGAGTTTTCGCTGAACAAGCCCTCACTTGTCCAAGCCTCAGTTAGTCTGTTGTATAACATATGTAGATTGGTATTTTTATTGACTTTTGAAACACACCAAATGTTGTTCTAGGAGGAGTTTCATGTCCTTTCACAGAAACACTTAGGTTATCCATTGCAAGCACCGGAAGGGATTTTTGTGGTCCTGTAACTTAACCTACTCCTCTACCCAGTGTGGAAATGAGGCCAGGAGAAGTGAGTTGAGTATCTGATCTAACTATACACAGATCTTTCCAGAAAGAGTTGCAATCAAAATTCAGGCTGTCTGACTTCTGAACCAGAGCTCTTTTTACTCAAGGAGACCAAAGAAAAGACTTAATCTTTTAAAGGCATGCTCTACTGGCTATAAGAAGAAAGGAGAGAAAATTACGTAAAATACAGAAAGAAGCTGGAAGCCTGATGATAGCCAATTAAGTTAATACACCCTCCTAATTAAACCTTCTCCACAGAAACCAAATTGTGGAATTTGAGTTCCTTGCGTCTCTTCCAATAGAATCCCTAATGAGCCGTGGGGAGACCCAAAGGTGAAGGAGAGGAAAAAGACAACCGAGAGCCTTGAAAATTCAGCCTCAGACCTTTCATGCCTGGGGCACAAAGGGATGCCCATGGTCCGCCCTCTCCTCCAATGGCCTATGGCCACAGGGGGGCATCTGATCTCTTATCCCTGTGGTTCCATATCAGGATGGGTGGGAGGTGCACAGGTCCCTAGCAGCTGTCCCCTCCTGAAACGGGTGCAAGGATCGATGAGTGACTGGTTGCCAAGGGCTGCAGGCAGAGGCTGCAAGGCACCACGTTGAGCCCAATGTCATTATTATTAAACCTACAATTTAAACCCAATTATACTTTGCAGAAGGCTGCAGCCTCCATTTAAACCACTCCTGGAGGAAAAGAAAAAGCCTGTGATACAGAGTTCAAGGCAAGCTAGAGAAGCACTTATGCCACATGAAACTGGGATTCGGGCTCACAATAATGATAGTAACCCTGGGGTTCTCACTCAGAGGGAAGCAGAACAATGGGATGCTAATGCTAGAGAATAAAAACAAGATGCAGACATCCTCCTTGTAGGAGAAGCATCTAGATGTCCTGGAGATTTCGAAATAAGTTTATTTATTTTCCTCAGCGGGAGAAGGCCTAACACCTCTGTGAGGTCTCAAACTGGTAACAGGTCCCTCCCAATGATGCTGCCTGAAAAAAAAATGGAATCACTTGCTAACATTTAGAAATCAGGATTGTCCATGCAAAAAGTCTAAATGTGCAGCCTCTCTTGAAAAATGTATTATCCAGCGATACTATGGGTTATCTGGAGCCAAACTTGACTGTCAACTTTATTTATTTATTTATTTATTTATTTATTTATTTAAGACCGAGTCTCACTCTGTTGCCCAGGCTGGAGTGCAGGAGCGCAATCTCAGCTCACTGCAACCTCTACCTCCTGAGATTCAAGCTATTCTCGTGCCTCAGCCTCCTGACTAGCTGAGACTACAGATGCGTGCCACCATGCCCAGCTAATTTTTGTATTTGTAGAGACAGAGTTGCAACATGTTGGCTAGGCTGGTCTTGAACTCCTGACCTAAAGTGATCCACCCTGCTGTCAACTTTAGATGAATGAACGGGGCACAGGCTCTCTTATTTACCCCAGTCTCCACCACTCCCTATTGCCTCCTGGCATAGAAAACCTGCATCCATGCCTCTTATCATGCACGTATGCTTTTGTCTTGTGCTTTTGCTTAAAGAGGATTATAAAGAGAGTGAAATCTGTCTTATAATGGTACCTCTATAAACATTTTTCTTATATTTATCTCACTTCATTTATTTATGTTATCCATCTCATACCTCATAGACATTTGATTGTTTGATTTCTAATCCAAATTTCCTTCAGGAGACAAGTGTCCTACAGCAGCTGCTGAAAATACCAATCATAAGGAAAGTCCATTTTAATTCAAATCATCATCATCAAGTGCCTACTGGGGTCAAGAGGCTGTGCTGGCCTTGGAGGAGGGGTTCAAGGATAACTAAGGCCCATGGCTTTCACTGTGAGCATTTCAGCTCAGAAGACTGGGTATGACTGTTGAGATGATGTTGGCATTGAAAGGCACCAACCACTATGGGGTTCATAGGAGACAGCAACCACATCTGGTTGAGACATCAGGAAAAACCATATCTAAGAAAGAGTATTTGAAACAGGCTTCAAAGAAGGGGTGATATCTTGACAAGTAAATAAGAAAATCAAGAGAAACCTGCTCAAGGACAAGCATGGTGGCTCATGCCTGTAATCCCAGCACTTTGGAAGGCTGAGGTGTGAGCATCAGTTGAGCTCAGGAGTTCGAGACCAGCCTGAGCAACATAAGGAGACTCCATCTCTGGGGAAAAACAACAACAACAACAACAACAACAAAACTTATTTTATTTTATTTATTTATTTATTTTTGAGGCAGTCTATCCCTGTGTTGCCCAGGCTGAAGTGTAGTGGCACGATCTCAGCTCACTGAAGCCTCTGCCTCCCAGGTTCAAGAGATTCTCCTTCCTCAGCCTCCCGAGTAGCTGCGACTACAGGCGTCCACCACCATGTCTGGCTAATTTTTGTATTTTTAGTAGAGATGGGGTTTCACCATGCTGGCCAGGCTGGTCTTGAACTCTTGACCTCAGGCGATTCGCCTGCCCCGGCCTCCCAAAGTGCTGGGATTACAGGCATGAGCCATAGTGTCCAGCCTCGACAAAAAAAATTTAAAAACTAGCCGGGCATGGTGGCACACACCTGTACTCCTGGCTACTTGGGAGGCTGAGGTAGGAGGATCACTTGAGTCCGGGAGGTCAAGGTTGAAGTGAGCTATGACTATACCACTGCACTCCAGCCCAAGTGATAGAGCAAGACCTTGTCTCAGAAAACAAAAACAAAAACAAACAAACAAAAAAACCCAATAAAACAAAAAATACAAAGAGAGAGAGAGAGAAATCTGCTCGAGAGAAAATGAGGAGAGTATGTACAAAGGCAGAGAAGCATTGGGGTGCAGGGAACAGTGAGAAATCCTCCCTCAAAGATGGATAAACTTGGAAAGGGAGGAGTTAGGCAGTTGAACTTCTGGATTCTGTTCCCACCTCCTCCCCCAGCCCAGCTTCAAAGAGGCAGAGGCGGCATTTTAACTACCTGATGACAGCTGAGTGATGCAGAAGGGCCACCCTCACAAAAATCTCATGCCTCAAGAGCACCCAAACCACCTCTCCCAGGATGCTGATGCCAAGGAACTGGGGGCAGGCTCAGTGTTACCGATCCACAGTCCTGGCTGCTCATGTCCCCGATATTTAATGCAGCACCAGCTGGGACCCAGGTCCCTGCTAGGAGTATGCCTCATTATGAGGCATGGATCCTGCTTTCATCCAAAGGGAACTTACAAGCAGGAAATTAGCAAACACATGGGCTTACCATCATCTTTCCACGCAATTGCTGATATAAAAGCCTTGGAGTTCAGACTTGGCTCCCCACCTTATCCAGCCTCAAAACCCAGTCTCTCACCTTCAAAATACACTGTGGGCCCAAAGTCTTTTCATTGGCTTCATTGCTGTCATCATAGCACAAGCCCCCATCATTTCCCAGCTAGACCTCTTAACTGCAAGGCCCCCTGCAAGGGCTTCTTAACTGGTCTCCTTGCTCCTGCTCTAACCCCCATCGCCTATTCTCCACACTGGAGAAACGGTCAATTTAATCATGCCACTCTCTCTTTTTTTTGGAGATGTAGTTTCCCTCTTGTTGCCCAGGCTGGAGTGCAATGGTGTGATCTTGGCTCACTGCAACCTCCGCTGCCTGGGTTCAAACAATTCTCCTGCTTCAGCCTCCGAGTAGCTGAGATTGCAGGTGTGCACCACGGTCAGCTAATTTTGTATTTTTAGTAGAGACGGGTTTCACCATGTTGGCCAGGTTGGTCTCGAACTCCTGACCTCAGGTGATCCACCTGCCTCGGCCTCCCAAAGTGCTGTGATTACAGGCATGAGCCACCGTGCCTGGCCCATGCCACTCTTACTCAAAACCACCAAATGGCATCCCTTCATACCTAGCATGAAATCTGGTCTTCACCGTGGCTTTCAAAGTGCTGCATAACATTATCCCTGACTACCTCTTCCCTACAACTCACCCACTCACTCCACTCCAGCCACAGACAATCAGGTATTTACTGAGCACCTGCCAAGTGCCCGGCAGCCCCTCTCACTGGTGGGAATGCACCAGGAACAGTGGCCCCTTGCTCTGTCTTGAATATAGGAAAAGTGCCCCTGCCTCAGGCCGGCCCTTTGCAGTTGCTGTTCCCTCTGTCTAAAACCATCCGTGAATCTTCCCGTCACAGCACCCGCTCGGACCTTCCCAAATATCCTCCCTGGAGTGGCACCCCTCAGGACCCCGCTCCTCACCCTCCCGGCACCCATCCTTGGCAGACCCTCATGTTACACATGCACTTGGGCACTGTGTTCACGCTTTGTCTCCTCCACTAGAATGCAACAGGGACAGGGTTCCTGTTTATTTTGTTTGCTGTAGCATTCCTGCATCTGGTGAGTGTTCGGTACATCACAACAGCTTGCTATTTACTGCATGATTGAAATAAGAGCTAATCTGTAGGGCCCTGCCCAAAGGAGCTAGCAGAACTCAGAAAGGAGGATGTACAGGGGAGCTGAAGCAGGCAAGAGGGAGCTGGGGGGCACACTGGGCTCCGAAGGCCACTGGTGGTGGAGATCAAGGCAGACAAGAGTGAGAACTTTCTCAAGTGGAGAAAAGCCATGACTGGAAGTGTAGGATTTGGCATGGCAGGCACCAGAGATGGCAAACTGGCCCATATGACCCTAAACTCAGTTCCTGGGGATTCCTGGCAGATGGTGACGAAGTTGGACAGGAAGGACAGGGTAAGTTGCTGTGGGTTTCCAAGGGCTGATTGTTTTAAAAATCTTCTGCATCTCCAGAGATCCTGATTCCACAGTCCTGGATGGCCCTAGGTTTCAGAGCCACTGTACCAAGGACCCTGCAAGTCCAAAGATAAACAACATCATAGTGGGATGCCAGTTTTCTAAGGAACACTGTCTTTCTCCTTATTCCCACTGAGAGCCTCACCGGGAAGGGGAAGCCAGGCGCAGCTCACCTGGGGGAAGGAGTGGTCCTGTGGGATGGGAAAAGCCTGTAGAGCAACCCAGGGACACCTGGGGAGAGCATAAGGGAGTGTAGCCAAGCACCAGGAAGGTGAAGACATTAGAATCACACCGTCACAGCCGGGTGTGGTGGCTCATGCCTGTAATCCCAGCACTTTGGGAGGCCCAGGCAGGTGGATCACAAGGTTAGGAGTTCGAGACCAGCCTGGCCAACATGGTGAAACCCTGTCTCTACTAAAAATACAAAAATTAGCTGGGCATGGTGGCAGGTGCCTGTAATCCCACCTACTCGGGAGGCTGAGGCAGGAGAATCACTTGAACCTGGAAGACGGAGGTTGCAGTGAGCTGAGATCATGCCACTGCACTCCAGCCGGGGTGAAAGAGCAAAACTCCATCTCAAAAAAAAAAAAAAAAAAAAAAAAAGAATCACACAGTGACCCTCTGCTCTCTTGAATCAGCTGGGCACAATGGAGAGATGTCTACCCCAGATTTACTGCCATGCTAATCGCTTAACCCCTCTGAGCTTCATTTTCTCATTCACTCACCTATACAAGTCATGGAAAACAAACAAGTATCTGTGGGCCTATGCTGTGTCACTGATCTAGGGCAAAAGAGGCACAGGTGAAATATCCTTCCTGCCTCTCAAGGCATGTTCAGTGCTACCAGGAGACAGATAAGGAGGGAAACAACTTTAAAACATTAAGCCCTACCTCACAGTATTGCAGAATGTAAGAAGTGAATATAAATTAAGGCCCCCCTATGAAATAGAGAGTTAATGAAGTTCTTTCATCTTGCTAGCTTAGGGCTGCTCCTAATTTTAGTGAGTGCTGACAAGGGACTGGAGAACTCCAAGGTCAGAGTTATTCCAGTGCTACTCCAGGCCTGAGAACCAGTGCTCCGGAGGACCGGTGCTAGGCAGAGACACAGAACAGGTCAATCCACCCACATCACACACTCCCAGGTGCAGCAAGCCCAGCCCCACTGGAATTGCAATGCCCAGATAACCTAAAATCTGTCATTGCAATGCAAAGATAACCTCACACCTGGAATTGCAATGCACAGATAACCTAAAACCTTTTCTGAGTCTTTGGTTTCAACCTCCACCCCAACCAAGCGTGTGATCAGAGCTGCTGACAAGCAGAAAACTGGAGAGATTTAAATTTCATCTCCTTTTAATTTCCCACCCACCCCTTGCCAGGAATGCCTACATGCAGGGAACAGCCTTCCTCAGAAGGATGGCCAGAAGGCAGGCAGCAGGAGAGAAACCCCACAGCTTCTGCTGCTGGGGGCGTCAGAAAGACCCATCCTGCCTTCTCTGAAGAGGAGCCTGAAGGTTCAATGAGAGCAGCTTGGGTTTGGGCTGTTGGAATTATGTGCTATGTTTCTGAAAAAGCTTGATGACCACCTATTTGGTTCCCCCAGCCACTTTACAGATCAAGAATGGGGAGTGGCTACAGAAATGACATGTCCATAGTCATACAAATAATTTGTGAGCAAGTCAGGTCTAGAATCCAAGTCTTCTGACTCCAGTGCTCTCATCTCCTATTGGCAAATAGACACAACAACAGCAAAACAAAAAAATGAATATGTCATGGTAGGTCAAGGACATTATTTGTCTGATCAAATATCTTGTTGCTCAGTCTGGGAAATGGGGCTAGCACTCTTAGGTAGCTTGTCTGAGCAAGGCCAACACATTTACCAGGAAGACAGCAAACTAGACGTTTCCAGAATATACCTCTGCTGGCAAGGGCCAACCACCCATGGCATCATTTTAAATTTGTGACTTCAGTCCCACATAGCCTGAGCTTTTTCATGGTAATCTAAGGAATGAGGACCTTCTTGGGAATACAAGTAGATCCAGAGTTTTAACAGAGAAAAGACAACCACATACCTGGGGATCCCAACTCTCATGCTGGGTCAGCAGGCCTATGGGCCATGCTTGAGCACTCTGCCGTGTGGTAGAGAATGCTGGCTGGCAGGCTTCTGGGGCAGGATTATGGGGCTGGGGTACTGGGGAGCTAGCTCTCTGAGGTCCAGTGGCACAGCCATTCACACCACAGGGAGCGGGAAGGCGACCTGGGCATTTGGAACACAACTCCATGAGCACGGTACAAGGATTGGATGGTTCTGCCACCAGGGGGAGCGGAAGTCAGTGCTGGACATGCCCCGGAAGCTGGCCAGAGCCCTCAGGCCATGGAACTCTTACTGTGAACTCCTTCACACAAACATGGAGGACAAAAGGAGATGCATGCTTGGGTCACTCATTGTCAGGTTGGCGAGTTGAGACTGATGGTGTTCAGGACACGCTATCCCAAAACACAGCACCTTGGCACCTGAAAAAACAGCAGAAGCAGGGAGGCCACTCTTACCTTCTCCTTGCTGTCCCTATATTCAGATGAAAGGAGCGTCCTATCACTGAAGACACAGGGACACAGAGAAGAATCTGAACAAACAGGCCTTGCTAGGTTCCCTCCTCTCCATTTCCTACCATTAGATCATACTCCCTTTGTCCAATTCTATTTCTCCATGACTATCCGTGCTTCATGAAAGCCAAGCACAAAAAACTCACACGTTTACTATTTCTTTGGGTCTTCATTTCCAAAGGCTCTCATGACCTGTAAAACTTTTTAAAAAATATTTATTCTGAGATGGAGTCTTACTCTGTCGCCCAGGCTGGAGTGCAATGGTGCGATCTTGGCTCACTGCAACCTCTGCCTCCTAGGTTCAAACGATTCTCCTGCCTCAGCCTCCCGAGTAGCTGGGATTACAGGCATCCACCACCACACCCGGCTAATTTTTGTATTTTCGGTAGAGACAGGATTTTACTATGTTGGTCAGGCTGGTCTCAAACTCCTGACCTCATGATCCCCAACGCCTCAGCTTCCCAGAATGTTGAAATTACAGGTGTGAGCCCCCATGCCCAGCGCATGACCCATAAAACTTACATGAAATACAATTGTATGCTTTTCTCTTGTTAATCTGTCTTTCGTTACAGGGACTCCTGCCATGAACCTAGTGATGGGTAAGGAAATAAATCTTTCCTCCTCTTTGGGAAGAAATCAAAGGGTTCCCTGGAAAAAGTGCAGAGCACAGTGGAAAGGCCTTGCTCAAGTGGCCTCTGAAACTCGGGGTGAGGACACACAGAACACCTTTCCATCTGAGGATTATTTGCAATGAACCAAGTGTCACAGGTACTTGTTTGCTCCTGTTGTTCTTAGATAATAGCACCCCCTTTTTACTCTCAAGTATCCTAATTTTATGAAAAATCACTGGTCACAGTGCCCTTTGTAACATACTTTTCCCAGGGTGATGATTTAAAATACTATTTTTGAGCACAATCCCTTATGTATACCAAGAATGACAAATAGTTGGCACACCAATCCACTCCCCCTTCTGCACCCACGACGGACATTGTTAATGGATCACAGCTCTGTTTCCTGCTGATCCTAGACAAAGCCATAGAATCCTCTCAAAACAAGTCAGACAGCCAAGAAAATGAGTCAATGCAAAAATTGATACTGATTTGCCCTCGCTGGTCTATACTTCATCTGTTCAGGAAGCTACTCCAAAGGACTTCAACTTCCTGAGGCCATGAAGGCAGAGCCATAAAAATGCTGCCCTGGTTGAACCTGGGCATTTGTCTTGGCCAAAGCCAAGATTATGCTCTCATTTCTTTGGGGATTGGCAGTGACTTCTGCCCAGGATGCCCGGAATCCAACCAACAGTCTCTGACTTCCAATCAGACCAAACCAGCTAGAGTCCCACAGTTCTATTTAGAGCCCTATACTTGGTTGCTTATGTTGCTCTAAGAAACAATCTATGCAGTGGCTTGCTATAGTGCTAGGCCCTCCACTTGGCTCTATGGATCAAGTTTCGCCAGGTTATTTTGTGCCCCTCTCAGATTCTGGCTATAGCAGGAGGCACAACTCAGAGCAATTCTGCTGAAATGTAACATTCTGCTTCCTAGAACGGACCAATTATTTCTTAATATTAGGAAAAAAAATCATTTACATAAGTTAGGAAACACCTTACCACAAAATTATAAGATGATCACTGAACATTCACTAACATAGGACACAGTGACCTAATACAACTGGAAATAGAAGAAATTGACCTTAAAAAGAAGTCATCTCCAAAGAGGGGGAGATGCTAAAACAGGAAGGCTAAAAGGCTAATGGAGTGCTTTTTGCAAAAATGGACGACTCTAATGAGCATGTTGGTATTGAAAGGTGAGAGGTAGTGTGACAGCATGAGGGAAGGGGATTTGGGCTGCACGGTTAGTGAGACCTGGGCAAGGATGTGTCTCCAGGGCATGTGTGAGAGCTTCTTGGCGGACAAAGACTTCCCACATCCACTTGAATCCATTTATTTTTTTCAAAAAATATTTATCGAGCACCTACTGTATATCAGACCCTATTTTAACTGCTGGGGATAAAACAACGAACAAAATAAACAGAACTAAAACTCTCTACACACACGTACCCACACATATGAAGAGGTGTGACCAGTGTTTTTATCTGTATGGTGGCATTATTGGTCTTTATCCCCCTTTGGGTCCATCCACGTAGTCTAATTTTTCTACAATAAACACAAATTTCTTTATTAATATGAAAAATATTGCTTAAAAACTAAACATTAAAAAGAAGGCACTGAGACACATGAGAGAAGACAGTGGGTATCTCAGGGACACTTGGTGTTTATTTTTTATTTTATTTATTTATTTATTTATTTATTTATTTGAGACGGAGTCTTGCTCTGTCACCCAGGCTGGAGTGCAGTGGTGCGATCTTGGCTCACTGCAAGCTCTGCCTCCCGGGTTCATGCCATTCTCTTGCCTCAGTCTCCCAAGTAGCTGGGACTACAGGCACCCACCACCACGCCCAGCTAAATTTTTTTGTATTTTTAGTGGAGACAGGGTTTCACCGTGTTAGCCAGGATGATCTTGATCTCCTGACCTCATGATCCGCCTGCCTCAGCCTCCCAAAGTGCTGGGATTACAGGCATGAGCCACCGCGCCTGGCCACACACAGCTTCCTATCCTAGCAGAGGGAGAATTTTTTTTAGCATGATTAAGCTATTCAGTTCACTAAAACCCTCTGAAATAATCTGACTATATCTTTAGCCTCAATAATTATACATGCAAAAAAGGAGAAAGAGAATACAGTGTTTTTACAATGAGATTCTTTCCTGTTCAACCATGAAGGGGAAAAATCTTTCTTCTTTTCTTTTCAGAATTCAAATCAAGATAATATTAGAGAATACATGTCAAAAAAAGATTATATAAGTATTTCAAATGATATCAATATCAAAAGGCACTCTTTAAACAACTCGTTTTCTTTTTTCTTTCTTTTCCTTCCTTTTTTTTTTTTTTTTTTTTTTGAGACGGAGTCCTGCTCTGTCGCCCAGGCTGGAGTGCAGTGGTGTGATCTTGGCTCATTGCAAGCTCCACCTCCCGGGTTCATGCCATTCTCCTGCCTCAGCCTCCCGAGTAGCTGGGACTACAGGCGCCCGCCACCACGCCTGGCTAATTTTTTGTATTTTTAGTAGAGACGGGGTTTCACCGTGTTAGCCAGGATGGTCTCGATCTCCTGACCTCATGATCTGCCTGCCTCGGCCTCCCAAAGTCCTGGGATTACAGGCGTGAGCCACCACGCCCAGCCTCCTTCTTTTTTTTAAGTGAATTAAGACCCTCTCTTGGACACCAGCTGTGACAGAAGGGACTTTTTACCTAGTAAAGATGTGACAGACCTGCTCCAGACCCTCCTTTGTTAGTGGCCAGTAAACATGGGCAAGGCAAAGTCCCACCCTAGTTTTGAAAAAAGCCAAACTAACAACTGCCCAGTTTCCAGGAACCGATATAATTTTCAGTACTTGAGTGTGATTTAGAAATGGAAACAACATCAGAGCAGGGTTAAGTCAACAACCAAGCCATAGACCTCAAAAGGACCAGACTTCATTGTTCAATGATGCCAAGGAAAAGATTCCACCTATAAACTCTTTAGAAAGTAACCACCTCAGAAAGTTCCAGACAAGCCAGTTCCACTTTGTAGACCAGCCCTGTATAAAACTCTTACCACATGAGTAAGAAGTTACTTGTGCTTCGGTTATCAAACAGGCACAATTAAAGGGAAGAAAAGGAAAGACTAGGACAGACAAACTCTATATTTGATGTTGCCTGAGCCAATTAGCTGAGTCTAGAATTCTTTATTTCATTGTCTCACCTCCTAGCCTCTCAAAATGCAGAGTCATTGTCTGGATTAGCAAACTACACATCATGCATACCTGGTCTTTCAGGTTTTTCCATGGGGCATGTTTCTTCCATTTCTTTCATATCTGAGGCACCAATATCCTAGCTGAGAATCTGGCAGAGAGTGGGCACCCTCTCAATGGTTGCTGGGGATAGATGGATGAATGAATGGATGAACTGATGGATGAAGGAACAGGTGAAAGATTTGTCCTATAAGAACCTGGATGGCATAGGCCTGCCTTCAAAAGAGCCATTCCCCTTTTTCTAGCAATGATTTTAACTATTCATTCCATGAGCAATTTATTTATTATTTTCAATATGCTAGGCATCATGCAAGATACAATAGCATAAAAATATGACAGACTTCCACTGTAGCTGAAAAGAAAATACAGGCAACGACAAGTAGTAGAATATAGGCCAGGCACAGTGGCTCACGCCTGTAGTCCCAGCACTTTGGGAGGCCGAGATGGGTGGATGGCTTGAGCCCTGGGCAACATGGCAAAAACCTGTCTCTACAAAAAAATACAAAGATTAGCTGGGCATGGTGGCACATGCCTGTAATCCCAGCTATTGGGGAGGCTGAGGCAGGAGGATCACCCGAGCCTGGGAAGGTTGAGGCTTCAGTGAGCCATGATTGTGCCACTGCACTGCAGCCTGGGTGGCAGAGTAAGACCCTGTATCAGAAAAAAAAAAAAAGAAAAGAATATAACCAAATATGAACATACATGACATACTTAACACTAAAGAGATTCACAATAGGTCAAAATCAATTTATGTATAGCAGAATTCAGCAGGGGCAAAGAGTACTAATGCTATTCATATAACATCCTTCAAAGATGAGGATGGACTGGTTAATCAGAAAGACTATTTGGAAGAGTTTCTGAACTCACTTAGAAGCTGTTTTCTATCTAGAACTACCAAATAACAGAGAGCACAGAAAGTACTAGGTAGGCAAACAGAAGAAACAATAGTCTTCATTTAATTCACATCTTCCGCAGTAGCTGGTAAGCCAAATGCTTTTAGAGACCAAGCAGGTAACTGATGAAAGCGCTTTGTGTACCAGGGCTTGTTCTAAGTGTATCAAAAGCATTTTCCCTAGTCCTTGCTACAGTCCTCTGGGAAGACACGAATATTATTCCACCTTACAGAAGAAGAAACAGAGGCCCTAGCAAGTTACGGCTCTGTAAGTTTACTAGGTTGGCCAAAGCCAAACAACCAATGCTAGAGCAGAGACTCAGCGCAGGAAGCTCTGAATCCACAGCCCCAGCTGTTCAAGACCACCATTCCCTGGGGTAGAAACAGTTGCAGGGGGAATAGGGTGGGGGGGGGGGGGGGGGGGGGGGGGTTGCTGAGGGTTGGGTTCCCCTAATAGTGATGGGCTACAACTGGGCTCCAGCACGTTAGACCCATGCCAGAATGTCAGGGCCCGGGGAAATGGAAAAAAATAAAATCCTCACTTTTTAAACATAGTATCTCGTAATTTTCAAATATTTACAACTATTTCAGTCTTCAATAAAAAATAAAAAGTAACCACTGTGCAAACTCAACAAAACCATTTGCATCGAGCTCAGCCCACGTGCTTCCAACAGGCAACTTTTACCTTATACTTTGCCAAGATTTATTTCACCTGTGTTGTTTCACTTTTCACAATAACCCCGTGAAGAAAGTAGGGTGACTTCTTATGTGTGGCTACAGAATTCATGAAGGATTAGAAGACTAGCGTAGTAGAAGACTGCAATGACATGGTTAAGTCCCATTTAGAAAGGATAATTGACTTTCCTATACCTATTCATAAGAAGAGGGCCTCAATTCAAAGTCCTGGCCCAAAGCGGGGAAGCAATCAAAGCTGGACTTGAGTTCCACCACAGTGGTCAGAGACCTCCACTATGCAGTTTGATGGAGGGAGAACTGCCCTTTGATTTACAGGTTGTTTCCTTTTCCCTAGAAAATGTAGCCATCTCTAGTCAGGGTCCTGGGTTAAGATTTCACTAGTCAATGCACCTTGTACTTAATGAGTATGTGTTTGAAGGAATGAACCAGATTCTTTCCAAAGAGCAGTTTTCAGTAGGAGAGAGTTGCAGGCAGCATGACAGTGTGCACTAGGGGGTTCGGGAGCCCTGTGTAGGGAGAACAAACACCAAGACAGAAGCAGAGGCACAAGTGTTTGTCTGCTTCACAGTTTTGCCTAGAACTGGCACTGGTGGGTCCATTCCTCTTCCAAGAGACTTGGCAAGGAGACGAACTCAGAGTACATAATGGTTTCCCCAAGGCTCTCAGCTAGTAAGACAGGGAAGTTTGGATGAGAACTCTGGTATTCTGACTCCAAGTTCAGCTTTTTCTTGTATTTTACTAGAGTCCAGTCCCTTGTTTATTGCACAGACTAGAACTCAGACCTGCTGTGATCTTGCAGGCTTCAGGTTCTAATTCACCATGGAGCTATGGATGCACATGTAACAAACTCCTAAAAAAAATTCTGGGAGGAGCCTTTTTTCTTTAAAAAAAATCTTGGCTTTAAACTGAATCAATTTTCATTGCCAAAAATTGGGGGAAATAGAGAAATGCATAAAGAGAATAAAGTCACCCACAATCTCACCAACCAGAGACCACCACAATTTTGAGTTATTTCTTCAATCTTTTTCTGAAGTGTGTGTGTGTGTAGACTATTGTAGAAGATCTGACTACATGTGCAGTTATAAAGCTTGTACAAGGGGTCTTCAAAAAGCGCATGGGAAATGTATGTTATTAAAAATTATGATGGATTCCAAACAAATTTTTGCCCCCAAATAGACTTGTACTAGCGTGTTATAACATGTCTGAACAGGATGTAGTTTGAGGCACTAAGAAAGATAAGAAATCACTTTGAAAAACCCTATTAGAAACATGAGTTCTGCTAAAGTTGAGACAAGAACAAACATCTAATTCATGGTAAAGCTTGAGTGGAAGAATGGTGAAATCGTTGATACTTTACAAAAAGTTTATGGGGACAATGCCCCAAAGAAATGAGCAGTTTACAAATGGATAACTCATTTTTAAGAAGGGATGAGACAATGCTGAAGATGAAGCCTGCAGTGGCAGACCATCCACACCAATTTGCAAGGGAAAAAATTCATCTTGTTCTTGCCCTAATTGAAGAGGACCAAGAGTTAATGCCACAAACAATAGACAACATCATAGACATCTCAATTGGTTCAGCTTATACAACTCTGACTGAAAAATTAAAGTAAGCAAACTTTCCAGTCAGTGGGTACCCTTACGCCCAGGTCAGCTGCAGACAAGAGCAGAACTTTCAATGGAAGTTTTACACATGTAGGATCAAGATCCTGAAGCATTTCTTTGAAGAATCACAACAGGAGAAGAAACGTGACTTCACCAGTACGATCCTGAAGACAAAGCACAATCAAAGCAATGGCTACCGAGAGGTGGAAGTGGTCCAGCCAGGGCAAAAGCAGATGGGTCAAAAGAAAAGATCATGGGAATGTTCCAGGCATTGGATTTTGGGGATGTTCCAGGCATTGGCTTGTTAACTTTCTGGAAAGCCAAAGAATAGTAACATCTGCTTACTATGAGAGTGTTTTGAGAAAGTTAGCCAAAGCTTTAGCACAAAACCACCCTGGAAAGCTTCACCAGAGTCCTTCACCACCACAATAATGTTCCTGTTCTTTCCTCTCATCAAAGAAGGACAATTTTGTGAGAGTTTCAATGGGAAATCATTAGGCATCCACCCTACAGTTCTGATTTGGCTCCTTCTGACTTCTTGTTTCCTAATCTTAAAAATACCTTTAGAGGGCATCCATGTTTCCTCATCTGGTAATACACTGAAGGGCTCTGACATGGTTAAACATCCAAGACCCTCAGCTCTTTAGGGAGGAATTAAATGGCTGGTATCATGGCTTACAGCAGTGTCTTGAACTTGATGGAGTTTCTGTTGGGAAATAAAGTTTATCTTTTTTTATTTTTATCTTTTAATTCCATTTTCAACTAACTTTTTGAAGTCTCCTCATATCTTCCCTTCTCTTATCTTAAACATTTTATCATATAATTATAATTCTTCAAAAACTGACATTTTAATAACTGTATAATACTACAACAAATGGATCACCATAATTTATTCTGCTAATTCTATTGTTGAGAATTTAGGTTACGGCCCTTTTTTTTTTTTTTTTTTTTGCTATCATAAATGATGCTCCGATGAATAAAAAAAGTCTTTATTTCCTATTAGTTCTGCAGGATGTATTTAAAGACAAGGAATCATGCGTTGACAGGGCCTGCATTTTGAGACTGCACATATTGCACACATGCCTTCCAAAAAGGTAATAGCCACTTACATTAAAATTGTGCATATTTGGTCAGGTGTGGTGGCTCACGCCTGTAATCCCAGCACGTTGGGAGGCCAAGGTGGGCGGATCACTTGAGGTCAGGAGTTCAAGACCAGCCTGACCAACATGGTGAAACCCCATCACTACTAAAAATATAAAAATTAGCCAGGCATGGTGGCACACGCCTGTAGTCCCAGCTACTCAAGAGGCTGAGGCAGGAGAATTGCTTGAACCCAGGAGGTGGAGGTTGTAGTGAGCTCAGATGGTGCCACTGCACTCCAGCCTGAGCAACAGGGCAAGACTCTGTCTCAAAAAAAAAAAAAAATGTGTATATATTTTAAAATCCTGTATTTGCCCCTTAGTCTTCCTTAACTTCAGAAACAACCACTTTTCTAAAGAGATGGGGCTCCCTCTCCTTGTGTATCACTAAACGATACTTAGGCAATAACTGCAGCTGTGTTCTTCCCAATGAAGCTTTTATTTCATTTCATTTCATTTCATTTATTTTTGACTAGAAATAAACATGCAACATTTTCTAAAAGAGGCAAAAATGCACTTGATTGTTTTCAAAGAGCCTCTGGTGAGTGGGCTGTTGTGAAGTCCCATGAAACGGCTGAATCTATCCCCATCATATAAATCAAGATGAACAGGCTTGAAGGAGAAGCATTCCATTTGAAATGGCAGCAATAGTTTGGAACTGTGTGGCCAATGCCCATTAGCTGTTTGTCAGGAATATTTTTAGAAAGTGCAGAACAAGACTGTAAGGAGAACTGGCGCTATAGTGTCACCTTCTCCCCAGGAATCTGCCTGCAGCCTTCGGAAGCCGGCCTGGAACCAGCTGTGCTCTCTGCACTGACATACCCAGCACCCACACAACCCAGACAACCCTAAAAGCACAACCAAGCAACGACACACAGCTGGCCGCCCAGAGGCCCCTCCGAGGATCATCAAGATTTCCACTCACTGCAGGTAAAGAATTTCCGTTATCAGACTGGGCAGTTGTGAGAAAGTCTGAGGTTAAAGCTGAGGATTCTATGTGTGGTGAGGTGCGCTATCATTTTCTCGGCGCTCTGGAACGTGACAATTCTGGGAAAATTCCCCGTGATCTGAATACATCATAGATTTCATATCTTGCGATCTCTCAAACATTACAAAAATGTAATTTTCACTGCTGCCCTTCAGGTCTGCTGTCTTCCATGGTGATTGAAGCTTGCACTTAGGCAGATCTGGGTGGCCCTGAGCACATTACTTCACGTCTCTGAGCCTCAGTTTCCTCATCAGAAAAGTAGGACTAGTAACAATATCTGTTTCATACGGTTCTTATGATAATTAATGAAATAATCCATATAAGCACTTTGCAGGACACCTGCTCTACAAAGAACCCTGAGTAAGTGCTTATTTCATTCTAAGTGGTCATGACATAGTTTAAAAGCAGATTTATCCAGCTAGAAATCATTGGCACATTTTCCTTCTGGATACCACTGCTCTCCAGCTTCCCCAGCAGAGGAAGGAGAAGAAAGGAGATGAAACCTCAAGAGGACATCTGCATTATTTTAGCCACTCTGATAAGTCACATACAGAAGGAGGAATTTCTAACAGCAGCTAAAAATGAAGTTATTGAATGACCTACGGCTATCCTGGTCCCCATTTAGCATCTCTTGAGGATATGTACATTAGTATGAACGCTGTACAGTAGCAGGACTGGCCTCAGATCCTATCCTCTACTTTTCCTATAAGAAGAAGACTGCTCTGACATTCCATAAAACGGCTGCGTCCATCCCAGTGCTAAGGTGTAAGTGAACATATTAGGCCATTCTTGCATTGCTATAAAGAAATACTTGAGTCTGGGTAATTTATAAAGAAAAGAAGTTTAATTGGCTTATGATTCTGCAGGCTGTATAGGAAGTACAGTGCTGGCATCTGCTTCTGGGGAGACCTCTGCTTCCTCAGGAAGCTTTTACTCATGGTGGAAGGCCAAGTGGGAGCAGGCATGTCCCATGACGAAAAAGGGAGTAGGGGAGAGAGAATTGGTGGGGAGGTGCTCCACACATTTAAACCATCAGATCTCAGATCCCGTGTGAACTCCGAGTGAGAGCTCACTTATCACCAAGGAGATGGCCCAAGTCATTCATGAGGGATCTGCCCCCATGGTCCAAACACTTCCCACCTCCAACATTGGGGATTTGGGCAGGGACAAATATCCACACTATCAGTGGCCATACCGTCAGGTTAGGCAGCACCACAGAACTGAGGTCTAACCTTATTCTGACACCGATTCGGCACGTCACTTCCCCTTGCCAATAAAATAAGGCAATTAACCCGCGCTCATCTCTAAACTTTTCAGTATTATAAGAATATGTAGTTCTATCCGCAAAAACAGTTTTAAGATCTAAAATATTTATTCCTGTGGATTTAGTAAAGTGTTTTCTTTGTTCACATTCGGGTGGGCAAATGAGTCAAAGAAGGTAGAATGATAAATTGAAACAAGATTATGGGCTGTTGGTAGACTTGTGGATTCCGTGCAAAAAACCTGCATCAAACTAGGTCAAGCTAACAGGTCCTTACTGAGTAGCTTTCACAGCCAAGCCTGTAACAGATCCTTATACACTGCTGTGGCACCCACGAGCCCTGTGCAGACTTCCAGGCAGAACACGAGCAGTGACAGGAAGATAAGCCAAAAATAAGAAAGTCTATTGATTATTTTAATGATATTCTTTTTTATGTTTACTGACAAAGTTGCCTCAAATCATCAAATAGTTTATTGAAGAATATTTTCCACCCAGTGAATAGCTGAAAACTGCATAGCAAAACACAAGATACCGTTAGCATTACCTCCGTTTTAGATGATTTTCATTTACTGTATCTCTCTGCCCCCCAGAAAGGACCACCTTAACATCTGTATTCTGAAAACTGTCACCTTAGAATTCCTTTGTGCTCTTTATAATTTGGATTTTTTTTTTTTTTTTTTTTAAGACAGAGTCTCGGTCTACCCCCCAGGCTGGAGTGCAGTGGTGCGATATTGGCTCACTACAACCTCTGCCTTCCGGGTTCAAGCAATTCTCTTGCCTTAGCCTCCCAAGTAACTGGGATTACGGGTGCCCACCACCACACTGGACTAATTTTTTTGTTTTTTTGAGACAGAGTCTGGCTTTGTTGTCTAGGCTGGAGTGCAGTGGCACAATCTTGGCTCAATGCAACCTCTGCCTCCCAAGTTCAAGTGTTTCTCCTGCCTCAGCCTCCCGAGTACTGGGACTACAGGTGCACACCACCATGCCCAGCTAATTTTTGTATTTTTAGTAGAGATGGGGTTTCACCATGTTGGCCAGAATGGTCTCGATCTGTTGACCTTGTGATCCGCCCACCTTGGCCTCCCAATGTGCTGGGATTACAGGCATGAGCCACTGTGCCCGGCTGCATACCGGGCTAATTTTTGTAGTTTTAGTAGAGATGGGGTTTCGCCACGTTTTCCAAGCTGGTCTCGAACTCCTGACTTCAGGTGATCCACCCACCTCAGCCTCCCAAAGTGCTGGGATTACAGGTATGAGCCACTGCACCCAGCCTGGAATATTTTAAAAAACAGAGTTTACAAATGGGTCATGGAAGGTCATTATTGGGCTCTTCTTGGTTAGCTTCACCAGATGGTAAGCTCCCATCAAGCTATATACTCTTGTCTCTTACACTTCTATCTTACAGATTTTAAAAAAGCATCAAGATCCAACTACCAGGAGAATAGGAGGCAGCAGCGACCCAGTGACAGCACGAAGTGCCCCCGCCACACCACGCCAAATAAACACACCAGGCAAAAACAGTGCATGAGCTATGCCAACACAATTTCAGAACTAGCCCCTTCAGTTCATCTTTCCAACCCACCAGGCTACTTCTGAAGGTCTCCCCTTCTCCTGCACTCTCCCACCAATCTGAGCTGCCATCACATCCACGCTCCATGGCTCCTGGAGACAGTGAGAGGTGCAGTGGAGGGTTCAGCACTGGACAAGTATATTAGCAGTTCCAACTGACCTGACCAAGAAATGAATCTCTTTATGTAGTCAGGACCTTGGAGCCAAGGGATAGCAACCATTCTGAAGGGCAGAAACAGACAAAGGAATGTACTGATGCATGTAAATGAAAAGTCCTTGAGGAATTGCGATATTGTCATTTATAATGAGAAATACATATTTGCTCTTCGTTTCTGGCATAGCTCCTAAAACGCTTGAAGTCTCTGAAATGATAAATGTTTTTTCCTATGCTAATGAGATGACTGGTGGCTGAGGGCTCCTGGAGAGCTGCAGGATGGGGGCTGGTTTTCAGGGAAACCAACCTCGTGATTAGAGGGTGGGTACTTTCAGCCCCAGTTCCCAAACTCTGGGGAGGGGAGAGGGGTTGAAGCTGGAGTTGGTCACCAATGGTCAGTGAAGCCAAAGGTCAATCAAGCCTCGTAATGACGCCTCTATAAAAACCCAAAATGGGCTGGGCATGGTGGCTCACGTCTGTAATCCCAGCACTTTGGGAGGCTGAGGCAGGTGGATCACCTGAGGTCACGAGTTTGAGACCAGCCTGGCCAACATGGTGAAACCCCGTCTCTACTAAAAATACAAAAATTAGCCGGGTGTGGTGGTGGGTGCCTGTAATCCCAGCTACTCGTGAGGCTGAGGCAGGAGAATCGCTTGAACCCTGGAGGCAAAGGCTGCAGTGAGCTGAGATCATAACACTGCCCTTTAGCCTGGGAGACAGAGCGAGACTCCATCTCAAAAAACAAAACAAAACAACAACAAAAAAACAAATGACAGGGTTTGGAGTGCTTCCACATTGCTGAACATTCAGAGGTTTTTTAGGAGGGTGGAACATCCCAAGAGGGTATGGAAGTCCTGTACCCTTTCCCCCATACCTCACCCTATGCATCTCTTCATCTGGCTATTCATCTGTATCCTTTGCCCTATCTTTTACTGGACAATAAACTGGTAAACATAAGTATTTCCGAGTTCTGTGAGCCATCGCAGCAAATAATGGAACCCAAGAAGGGGGTTTTGGAAACCCCGATTTTAAAACAGCTGGTCAGTCAGAGAAGCACTGGTGAAAACCTGGGACTTCATATTGGTGTCTGAAATGGGAGTAGTCTTGGGAGACTGTGCGCTTAACCCATGAGGTCTGATGCTAACTCCAGGTAGAGAGTGGCAGAATTGAATTAAATTGCAAGACACCCAGTTGGTGCCCACTGGAGAATTCATGTGTATGAAGAAATCCCCATATCTGGTTACGGAAGTGTTCTGTGTTGTGTTGAGTGAGAGGATAGTACGAGAAAACAGTTTGGGTCCTCCTGCATTACAGGAACGGCGATAGCTCTCAACACAGCTGGATCTGCATATACTATCACCAGGAATCGCGACTTTTCTGAATGTACTGGCTTTGTTCCCAGTTGGCACTCTGTACATGGGAGTAAAGACGGCCACCAGAAGGCAAAGCTTCTATCGTACCAGCTTGGAAACCCCAGCTGAGAGCACGTGCCTCTTTCACACTGGTTGCAGAAAAAGTCCCAGAATAGACTCATTGTCTGACTTGGATCATGTGCCCATCACTTAGCCAGTCCCTGAGTTTTGTGCCTGCTCCTGGGACCAGAGTGTAAGTCAGACCACACGCAGCACGTGGATTAAGAGTAAGAAAGAATGAGTTCCAAAGCAAGTGAATGGGGGAAAGATGCCAGAAAGACAGAAACCAAAGATATCCCCAAAGCACAAGCCTTAGCTGTCAACCATTTGAACCCCCAGGATTTTTTCATCCTCAGTTTGATGCATGCTAAATACTGTTTGAAATTCTGTTAAATCACAGTGTTGTTCCCATCAAGAATTGGAACATCACCAGCACCCCAGGGCAGCCCTTGTACTCTCTTTCACGCACTATCCACTAGAAGGTAACCTACCCTGAATTCTAACATGACAGGTAAGTTTGGCCTGTTCTGATACTTCACATAAATGGAATCATGGCTTGTACTATATTGTAACTGTGCCCTTTTCTGTGTGCATATTATAATTCAATAAAAAGTGTATTTAAAAAGCTGTCCTGGCCAGGTGCGGTGGCTCACGCCTATAATCCTAGCACTGTGGGAGGCCAAGGCGGGAGGATCACCTGAGGTCAGAAGTTCAAGACCAGTCTGGCCAACATGGCGAAACCCTGTCTCTACTAAAAATACAAAAATTAGCCGAGCGTGGTGGCTCATGCCTGTAATCCCAGCTACTCAGGAGGTTAAGGCAGAAGAACTGCTTGAACCCAGGAGGCAGAGATTGCAGTGAGCTGAGATCACACCACTCCACTCCAGCCTGGGCGACAGAGTGAGGCTCTGTCTCAGAAAATAAAATCAAAATTAAAAGCTGCTCCTGATATTTTCCCTACTCTATCAACATCATAAATTATGGAACTTTCAAGGACCTTCTCAGCTCTCTTAGCAATGGCCTTCTCCAAGGAAACAATCTCTTAGATAGCAAATTCTTTCAAGCATCTGCAGTAAACCACAGGTGGTCAAGGTCACAGGCAGTGGGGCCCGTGTGACGGACTTGCCATGTTTTTTGGCCTCCCACCTCCTTCTGCTCAGCCTTCTGGCTTGGGCTCCATCCTCTTAGAGGTGGGCATTTGAGAAAACGTCTCCCTGTGCTGGTCTTTGCATCTGAGGTCAAAGGTGAGCAGAGGACAACCATCAATCAAGCAACAGTTTGCTAGCAAACCTGCAAAAGTTCATGGGTAGGACAGAGAGATGACATCACTGAGTCACCTCACAATGTGGTTCAGGGACCCGTTAATAATGAAAGTTACAAACTCTTACCCCACCTCTCCACACTGAAGCTCATCTGTGGATAAGCCCTAAGAGTCCACAGATTCCAGGTTTAAAAAATCTACTCTGTAGGGCAGAACTAGGGCAAGCCATCAGGTCAGGCTAGCTATAGACAGAATAGGCGGGCTTGGGAGGTAGGGCGCCCCTCCTCTGCTCCAGAATTATGCATGTAGAGGATGAGGGGCCTCTATAAGGTTTGTTCCAGACAGACTTCCTGTGATGGGTGAGAAGACAGATGAAATGATTTTAAGGTTCTTTCTAATGCTCAGATTTCATGATCCTAGCAAAGCTCCTCTAATGGCCCTAATGGCCGCCCAGGAGCTAAACCACTGAAACCAACGCTGAGCCCTCAAAAAGGTAAACACAGAATAACCGTATGACTGAGCAATTCCACTCTTAAATATATGCCCCAATGAACTGATAACAGTTATTCAAACAAACACTCAACATGGATGTTCATAGTAACAAGACAGTGTTCACAGTAGTCAAAAGGTAGAAACAGCCCAAATGTTCATCAACAGATAAATGGATACACAAAACGTGGTGCATCCACATGATAGAATACTATTTGGCTATATAAATAAATGAAGGTTGGATATGTGCTACAACACAGATGACAACATTATGCTAAGCGAAAGAAGCCAGACACAGAAGGTCACAGAATACATATAAGTGGAATAATACACAGAAGGTTGTATTATGTCACTTATATAAACCATCCGGAAGAGTTAAATCCACAGACACAGGGTTCAGCTTAGTGGTTGCCAAGAGCTGCAGAGAGGGGCCAATAGGGAGTGACTGCTTAATGGAGTCAGGTTCTCTTTTGAAGGATGATGAAAATGTTTTGGAATTACACAGACAGTTGCACAACATTGCGGACATACTAAATGCCACTGAATCGTACACTTTAAAATGGTTAATTTTACCTCAACTTAAAAATATATAAATAAAACCAATCCTGAGTAAGCAGGCTCCGTGCTGCGCTGGGTACCATGGTTGCCTGGTAAATATGGGAGCCCTATCATTCTGGGGCCTCTTAACCAAGCTTACCCAAGCCACAGCCATTTCCTGGATTTGGACATTTAAAACAAAGCAAAACAACATCAACAGAAACACCAGTCACCCTGAAAAGGCTCTTTAGCCTCTGAATACCCAAAGTGCAGGCTGGAAACAGGAGAGGCAGATATAAATTAACCACTTGCAAGTCAAAAGGCCAAGCAATTTAGGCTTGAAAATACCTTGGGAGCTCAAACAGAGGCACGAGAAGTATTTTTGCTTTAACTAGAAATGAAGCAAAGGAATTCATTTTAGACCAATTATGACACACACAACCTTGAGAAGACACAACAATATTTAAAGGCCTCCAAATCAATTATTTCATTTAGGCAGATTCGGCAACTGGCTTGGCCGGGAGAACTGTCACCCAAATATCCAACCTTTGGTTCCTTGAATCAAAGCTTCTTTTTCCTCTTAAACCAAGAATGTATCAAATGTTTTAAAATGTAAATAATTTCACCATCCATCTCATGATAAAGCTGGTGACTTTCTCATTTTGAGACTCACTCCAAGACCCTCCTGAAAATACTGATCTCCTAGGTCTGTTGTGTGGGAGGACCCCATAGCTATTCACCTGGTAGAGATTTCTCCTCCACCCCAACTCCCTTACACACACACACACACACACACACCCCTGGTGGCTTGGTTTCCTGGATTAGTTATTTATTCCTTGGCTGACTTGACCTCATGGCGCAGTGGAGGGTGGAGGGCTGACCCTCTCCTGTGGCCCATCTTAAGAGAGATGCAATTGCTGGTAAAATCACATGTACCCTGCTTCTCACAGGTAATACAGTTAGGTCCTGTGGAAATAGGAATTGATGTATGCATGATGTGGCAATACTGACTTCAGTACTCTTTTAACAGCTGTTCCTCATGGGCTCTGAAATTAGAGGGCAACAAGAAATCATTCACCCCGCAGCTAACCTGTAAGACAGAATTTCCACCCCTTAAGAGCTGTGAAGAGTGTTTACTCCTCAAACACTAAATCTTGCTAGAAGTATATAGGAGCCAGGAAAATTAAACAGCAAATAGTTATTAATAACTAACTCTGGGCTGGGCATGGTGGCTCACGCCTGTAATCCCAGCACTTTGAGAAGCCGAGTCAGGCAGATCACCTGAGGTCAGGAGTTAAAGACCAGCCTGGCTAACATGGCGAAACCCTATCTCTACTAAAAATAAAAAAATTAGCTGGGCATGGTGGCGTGTGCCCGTAATCCCAGCTACTCGGAAGGCTGAGATAGGAGAATTGCTTGAACCCAGGAGACAGAGATTGCAGTTAGCCGAGATCGTACCACTGCACTCCAGCCTGGGTGACAGAGCAAGATCCAGTCTCAAAAAACAAACAAACAAAACAAAACACAAAACAAAGCAAAAAAAAACCAGAATTGACTCTAGGTATGACTCCTGAGATACAAAGAATCACAAGATACACTCTCTGTCCTCTTGGAGTCTGTCAGTTCTTTGGGTAGAAAAGCCATGTGTTTCATAAACAGATATACTCGTTTTGTAAAAACAATCCTCAGGTGAAGAGATTGCTCTGAAGTTGGTGGATGGACGAAAAAAGCTACGGACAGTCCTCTAACTCCTAACCTCACATTCCTTCCAGGGTGGTAGAAAAAAGGCAGGTCTAGAAAGTAGAACACTCTGAGTTCAAACACCATTCCCACCCTGTACAGACAGTGTGACCTGAGCAAGATACAAACCTTTCCAAATCTCACTTTTCCATCTGTAAAGTGGGCACGGTGCCACCTATTTTGCAGGGTGATTGTGAGGATCATAAGAGATTTCTATGTCTTGGCCGGGTGCGATGGCTCATGCCTGTAATCCCAGTACTTTGGGAGGCCGAGGTGGGTGGATCACCTGAGGTCAGGAGTTTGAGACAAGCCTAACCAACTTGGTGAAACCCCGTCGCTACTAAAAACACAAAAATTAGCTGAGTGTAGTGGCGGATGCCTGTAATTCCAGCTACTCGGGAGGCTGAGGCAGGAGAATCGCTTGAACCCAGGAGGTGGAGGTTGCAGTTAGCTGAGATCACGCCACTGCACTCCAGCCTGGGCAACAAGAGTGAAACTCTGTCTCATAAAAAAAAAAAAAAAAGATTTCAGTCTCTCTCGTGTGAGGCTATGTATCTCTTTTGATTAATATATATACTAATAGACCATAGAAGATGTACATTGCGGCCAGGCGCGGTGGCTCAGCCTATAATCCCAGCTACTTGGGTGGCTGAGGCACAAGAATCACTTGAACCCAGGAGGCACAGCTTGCAGTGAGTCCAGATTGTGCCACCGCACTCCGGCCTAGGCGACAGAGAGACTCTGTCTCAAAAATATAAAATAAAATGAAATAAACAAGATGCACATTGCTAATGGGTACAATAAAAATACCACATGGAATAGAAATTAATCATTTATAAGGCATAAAATAGCTATGAATTGGAGGTCGAATATACTGCATACATCATTTCAATCCTCCCAACAACTCTATTAGTCATTTTATAAATGAAGTATCATTTCATGGCCATTGCAACAAATGTCCATGGGCAAACAAATCTTTGCAACCAAGAAGCATGTAACTCTCTGAATTTTTCTAAGCTAGATCAAAGCTATAAAGAAGCATCAGATCAAATGTGGTCACTATCATCTTTGCCCCACCACCATTAGAATTCGCAAGGAGCATCCAAAATCAACTGCCCTTCAACATCCAGACAGCCAGATGACTTGCATAAGAGCATTTGTTTTGCATTCAGCTTAAAATACGCCACTCCTTCTCCTTTTTTCCTCTTCCAAATTCTTTATGTCCATCCTCTTTATTGGGTCATTACTTTCCTTAGGGCAGCATTTCTCAAGGGGTGTGTGTGTGTGTGTGTGATTTTGCTCCCAGGGGACACCTGGCAATATCTGGAGACATATTCAGTGGCCACGTGTGTCTGTGTATGGGGTATTGGGGGTGCTGCGCTATTGGCATCTAGTGCATAGAGGCCAGAAGATGCTGCCAAGTCCCCCACCCTAGCCAAACAAAGAATCATCCCACCCAAAATGTCAATAATGCTGAGAAATCATGCTTTAGAGTCAGAAGAAATTTTCGACTTCTTTGCAACTATAGCACATGCCCATAGGTGGTCAGCGACGGTCTTCTGCCTGATCTTCTTTTTTTTTTTTTTTTTTTTGAGACAGAGTCTCACTCTGTTGCCCAGGCTGGAGTGCGGTGGCGCGATCTCGGCTCACTGCAAGTTCCGCCTCCAGGGTTCACACCATTCTCCTGCCTCAGCCTCCTGAATAGCTGGGACTACAGGCGCCCACCACTGCGCCCGGCTAATTTTTTGTATTTTTAGTAGAGACGGGGTTCCATCGTGTTAGCCAGGATGGTCTCCATCTCCTGACCTCGTGATCCGCCTGCCTCGGCCTCCCAAAGTGTTGGGTTTACAGACATGAGCCACCGGGCCTGGCCTTATTTATTTATTTATTTATTTGAGATGGAGCTTTGCTCTTGTTGCCCAGGTTGGACTGCAATGGCACGATCTCAGCTCACTGCAACCTCTGCCTTCCGGGCTCAAGTGATTCTCCTGCCTCAGCCTCCCACGTAGCTGGGATTACAGGTGCCCGCCACCATGTCCAGCTAATTTTTTGTATTTTTAGTAGAGATGGGGTTTCACCATGTTGACCACGGCTGGTCTCAAACTCCTGACCTCAGGTGATCCACACGCTTGGCCTCCCAAAGTGCTGGGATTACAGGTGTGAGCCACTGCGCCCCGCCGCCGGACCTTAAAACAAGAGCCCGGCTTCATTGAATGCAGGCTAGTATATTTGCAGTGGGAGGTAGTATTGGAGGAAAGAAGAATTTCAACCAACCCCACTCTCACCAAGTGGCCCAAAAGGCATCTCACCAAGATGAAGAAATACAGCCCAAGTCAAGCAGACATCAAACTCATGCCTATTCTTGGCAAGGAATTTCTCACTTGGCTCTTCAGATAGCCTGGGTATTTGTTCCTGCCCAAACCTCATATTAAAATGTAATCCCCAGCCTGGTGGGAGGTGTTTGGACGGTGGGGGTGGATGGCTCATGGCTTGGTGCTGTCTTTGTGATAGTGAGTGAGTTCTTCTTGCAAGATCTGGTCATTTAAAATTGTGCGGCACCCCCACCCTTTCTCTTTCTCGCATGCGCCTGCCATGTGAAGTGCCTGCTTCTGCTTCACTGTCTGCCATGAGTAAAGGCCTCCCTGAGGCCCCCCAGAAGCTGAGCAGATGTCGGCACCATGCTTCCTGTAAAACCAGCAGAACTACAAGGCAATTAAACCTCTTTTCTTTATCATTTACCCAGTCTTAGGTATTTCTTTACAGCAATGGGACAAAGGCCTAATACAGCTCTTTACTATCTCAACGGTAGATATCTTTCTGGGCCAAACTTGTGCTCTAGACCAAGTGGAGTGTACAGGTCAAAGCCTCAAATAGGATGGTCATCCCCCAGGTCCAAGCCCAGGCCAGCCCTGCCCACCCTGTGTCCTCCCACAATCCTCCCAGATCTGCTGAGGGGTACAGAAACTTTGTCCAGGCAACTTTGTTTGATCTGGGTTTCTCATCTTCAAGTTGACCCTCCTCTTCCCAAATGAAACCTAGGCATGCTGGGTAATACACTGTTTTTTGGAGATGGAGTTTGGCTCTTCTCTCCCAGGCTGGAGTGCAATGGCACAATCTTGGCTCACTGCAATGTCCACCTCCTGGATTCAACTGATTCTCCTGCCTCAGCCTCCTGAGTGGCTGGGATTACAGGCATGCACCACCATGCCCAGCAAATTTTTGTATTTTTAGGAGAGACGGGATTTCACTATGATGGCCAGGCTGGTCTCAAACTCCTGACCTCAGGTGATCCACCTGCCTTGGCCTCCCAAAGTGCTGGGATTACAGGCGTGAGCTACAGCGCCTGGCCCATGCTGGGTAATATACTACTACTGTACACTTAAAGAGGTGGCAATGGCATGTGCAAGCATCACTCCATGGCCCTGGAAGGTAACCCAGAGCAGGCACCTCTGCTCACAATCTCCAGATGAGGAAAGACAGGCTCAGGATGGAGTGAGTTTCCCCAAGTTACACAGCCAAGGGAAGGTAGTAGGGCTCCAGAGCTGTGCTCCTGCCTCCATGGTTCAGCACGCTTTCCACTCCATTATGCATCTGCAGGGAAGACCCAGGAGTACCCAAGAGTGCCTATTTCATCATCTATTACTCATGCGGCAGACAGTGGAGACCCAGGCAGCTGGAGGAACCACCCTGTGAGAAGAGATTGTATAGTCCTAGAAAAAAACCAACCGGAAGACCACAGTGTAGCAGAAACCATTCCGGCAATGATAGATTCAGACACCAAAATGGGTATTTTTCAAGATCTAAATCCAATTCAAGATCATGGTCCAAGTCCCAGCCCAAGAAAGAAACGAAGGCTAAATCATGTTGTAGGCCTGCATCTCACACCAAAACTAGAGGCATGTCTAAAAACAGATTCCAAAGCACATTTTAAGTCTGGCTCAAGATATGAAAAGGAATCAAAGGAAAAAGGACCACCCAGATCCAAATCTCAGTGAAGATCATAGTCTAGATCTAGGTCAAAATCTAGATCAAGGTCTTGGACTGGTCCTAAGTCCAGTGACCCCTGGTAGTATAAACTATTGTTATTTTTAGACATGGATCATTCATTTACTCATAGTTCTGTTTACTTAAGTTATCAGGAATACAATGTTGCAACGATGCTTAAAAAACACTTGTTAGTTTTACCTGTAGCAGGCAATGGTTATAATTAAAATAATATGCTGTTGAGACGGCACTCTTTTTTTGTTTTGTTTTGAGATGGAGTTTCGCTCTTGTCGCCCAGGCTGGAGTGCAATGGCGTGATCTCGGCTCACCACAACCTCTGCCTCTCGGGTTCAAGTGATTCTCTTGCCTCAGCCTCCCAAACAGCTGGGATTACAGGCGTGTGCCACCACACCCGGCTAATTTTTTTTGTATTTTTAGTACAGATGGGGTTTCTCCATGTTGGTCAGGCTGGTCTCGAACTCCTGACCTCAGGTGATCCATCTGCCTCGGCCTCCCGAAGTGCTGGGATTACAGGCATGAGCCACCGCGCCTGTCTGGGAAGCCATTCTTAGGAGTTCAGTTTGTTTAATGTTATGGACAGCTACCAATTTGTGGTGTCTCTATATATTTCTGTAAAAATTCTAATTTTTTACGCTTGAAGTATTTGGTGAAAAGATGTTAGTTGACCATAATTGGCAACACTGTCTTATTAAGAATAAACTTTCACATTCATATTTGGTAGAACTGTTAACCTAGAAATGTAGCTTGCTAATAAGATAGAATGATAAAAAAGTGAGGTGGTAGCCACAGTACAACACTGACTGGCCAGATGCATTTAGGTTCAGGGTGGGCCTTTATGTCTTATCAAGATGTCTAGGCCCATGATCATTATTTATGATGCAGTGTGGATTTGTTCTTTTGTTAACCCCACTGTCTTGGGGAATGATGCCAATTAGGTTACACAGTATTTTCAGGGAGATTTTTTTTCTTTTTTGAGATGGAGTTTCACTCTTATTGCCCAGGCTGGAGTACAATGGTGTGATCTCCGCTCACTGCAAACTCCGCCTCCCAGGTTTAAGCGACTCTCCTGTCTCAGCCTCCTGAGCAGCTGGGATTACAGGCATGTGCCACCATGCCCAGCCAATTTTTGTATTTTTAGTAGATATGGGGTTTCTCCATGTTGTTCAGGCTGGTCTCGAATTCCCAACCTCAGGTGATCCGCCCATCTTGGCTTCCCAAAGTGCTGGGATTACAGGCGTGAACCACCGCGCCCGGCCTTTCAGGGAGATTGAGTCTTTTTCTGGTTCCCATGAAGATTTGGAGCATAGAAAACATCACAAAAGCTCACCTTAAAATTTGAGCAGGTGATGATGGCCAAAATAATTTTAAGGGGAAAAGAATATTCTTATGCAGTTATGCTAAAATTTAAGGAGCATTGTTGACCATAACATTGCTTAGTTTTCTTACAGCTATTAGAAACAAGTAAATTGTTTCAAAGTAGGTTCTGTGTGTGTGTGCATCGTGTAAAAGAACTGAAGCTGGATGTTCATAGCACTTGGCCTATGCATTTATATCAAAATTTGCCTGTCTCTTTATGAGAGAGGCTTGCCTTCCACACCTCAGTTTATCCAATAAGAGGCAAGTTGAGGGCCAGGCGTGGTGGCTCATACCTGTTAATTCCAGCACTTCGAGAGGCCGAGGTGGGTGGATCGCCTGAGGTCGGGAGTTCGAGACCAGCTTGGCCAACATGGTGAAACCCCATCTCTACTGAAAATACAAAAATTAGCCAGGCATGGTGGTAGACGCGTGTAATCCCAGCTACTTGGGAGGCTGAAGCAGGAGAATCACTTGAACCGGGGAGGCGGAGGTTGCAGTGAGCCGAGATCGCGCCATTGCACTCCATCCTGGGTGACAAGAGCAAGACTTTGTCTCAAAAAAAAAAAAATAAATAATAATAATAATAAAATAAGAGGCAAGTTGAAGGACAACACTCTCACTCCAGGTGATCCTGTGGTGCCATGAAATTTAAAGTAATTTTGGAAAAAGTATCAGTCAGTTTTAAGCAAGAGTCACATCTTTTGAGTTTTTGATTATCAGTGTAATACCTGACTAAAAATAAAGAAGTAATACCGTTAACCATTGATAATTTCTAGTATTTCTCTGAAAGATTATTTTGGGGACAAAAGTGACTTGACACGTCCAATCTCATTCCAGGAAAAAACAAAACAAAACAAAACAAAAAAAACTAGCATCTTTAAAAATCTCAGATTGCTTGCTTACAGAAATAAGTAAGAATTATCATGGAGAAATGATTCTTTTTAAAGGATGACTTTTTTCAATTTTGGTTTTAGTAATCTAGGCTTTGCCTGCAAAGAACAAAAAAATGGTTTTTAAATACTGTTTGCAGAATGTGTTTAAAGCATTGATTCTAGAACCTTTGTATATTTGGGAGTATTTCTAACTTTCATTTCTTTACTGTTTGCAGTTAATGTTCATGTTCTGCTATGCAATCATTTATATGCACGTTTCTTTAGATTTTCCTGGGTGTTTAGTTTAAACAACAAAAAGTCTATTTAAAACTGTGGCAGTGGGCCAGGCACGGTGGCTCACGCCTGTAATCGCAGCCCTTTGGGAGGTCGAGGAGGGTGGATCACCTGAGGTCAGGAGTTCACGACCAGCCTGGACAACATGGTGAAATCCATCCCTACTAAAAATACAAAAATTAGCCGGGTGTGGTGGTGGGCACCTGTAATCTCAGCTACTTGGGCAGCTGAGCAGAAGAATCGCTTGAGTCTGGGAAGCAGAGGTTGCACTGAGCTGAGATTGTGCCACTGCACTCCAGCCTGGGCAACAGAGTGAGATTCCATCTCAAAACAAACAAACAAACAAACACAAAAAACTGGAGCAGTAGTTTGCAGTTCTAGCAAACAGGAAAGTTGTGGGGTTAAACTTTGTATTTTCTTTCTTACAGAAGCTTCTAAAAAGGCATTTTTATATGTTCTTTTTAACAAATCTTGTGTACAACTTTTAAAACATCAATGTTTGGATCAAAACAAGACTCAGCTTATTTTCTACTTGCTGTAAATTAAGCAAACATGCTATAATAAAAACAAAATGAAAGGGAAAAACATAAAAGATAAGAAATCAGCTGCACAGAGTGGAGAGGGTGGGAGGCCATAGAGGAGGGGGCAGGCTCTCCGTCCAGGCAGTGGGAGAGCTCCTGAGTCAGGAACCCAAGGGCATGCTTGAGGAATGGCTTGAAGGTTAGTGTGGCTGGCTAGCCAAGGTGACAGGGAGGAGCAGAGTGTGTGGTGTGGTCAGGGGCTGCCTCACACAAGGCCTTGAATTTTGTCTAAGAACAATGGGAAACCAGTACTGGAAAGTTTTATGCAAAAGAGACATTTCTGTTGTGAAATATTCAGCTACAGTGAGAACGGTCCAGAGAAGAGCAATGTGAGGTTGTCTAGGCTGGAGGCAGCAGCCTTGCTTGGGGATGGAAGCAGTGTACCTGGGGAGAAGAAGACATTCAAGATGATGTTGGGCTTGAGCAGACAGGGCTTGCTGATGGATGGCTCGTGGGGTGAGAGAGGGAGGAATGAAGGCTGGGCTATGTGTCTGAGTGAAGCCAATTACTAAGGGATGCAATTTATGGAGATGAGGAAATCCAGAGGAGAAACAGATTTAAGGGGAAGTAGATTCCCATAAACCAGCTCTGTAAACCAATCTCCGCCTTTAAAATATCCTCATTCTTAGTCTCTTCATTATTAATAAATATTTATTGACCAAACACAACCGCAAGGCACTGCTAAGACTCATGGTTTTTTTTGTTTTGTTTTGTTTTTTTGAGACAGCTAAGACTAATTTCTTAAGAAATCTAAGATAGGGAAGGCAGAAAAAAATTGCAAAGCATTAGGCATAATTTAATTGCCTTTGAGGTTGGTTTTCTTTTTTAAAGATAGCCCATAAATATATACATGCTAGTTACGGAGTGGCTTGTACGTTTCATTTTACCCTTTGCTTTCCTTACTAGTTTCCTAATACTTTTTCTTAAAAAAAAAAAAAAAAAAAAAAAGAAAAGAAAAGAAAAAAGAAAAAAGAGCCAGGTATTTGGAGTCAGGCTTTGTATTTCCAAAAAGCCCCTCTGAAAAGGCACTGTATATTTCCTACTGGAAGCTCTAACCTGTTAGGACATCTGAAGAAAACAGAGTTGGGAGGGAGAAGGATACAAGGAAAGGCAACTATGTGGACAGCCCTATGTGGGGAGGGCTGAGCACTTTCCAGGGAGTTCTCACATGGGTTCTCTCCAATCTGTCTTTTCTTCTGGCTTCATCAGTTTCCATTTTTCTAATCTGGCATACTCACTGTGGAGGCACCTTAAGTGAGGCAGACAGTGAGGGTCCTTGTTCTTATTTAACTCGAAGCTGCTCCTCTCTTGCTTCATCCATCAGAATGTACTCAGTCATCCATAACCTCCTCCAGGAAGCCTTCCCTGACCACGCCAGTCTGTTAACAGCTCCCTTTCTGGTCTTCACTGTTGGGGCTCAGAAAATAACCCAAAATGAAGGCATCGGAAGCAGCTCTCTCCAACCTCCTCCTGCCCTCTTGTCTCTGACTCCCTCATTCTCCCCACCAGCCCAAGGCCACCCAAAGAAACTCGAATGCCTTTTCCCCAAGGCGGTTCAGAGAAACCAGAACCCCTATTCTCCAAAGCCAGCCATAAAACCTAAAAATATTACCCTAACTCCCACCTTCTCCCCAACCTTTGTGTAAAAACCGTCCATAAAGAAATGATCTGACCTATCTTGTTTGACTGTAGATCACAAGACTTCCATTCCAGAGAGGGTCCTGCCCCATCCCCAGGAGGAAAGAACACTGCACAGACAGGCCAAGCAGAAGCTCCACAGATAGGACTTGCTAGGTTTCCCCACTCAGCCAACTCATGCTAGATCATACGCTTTTTGTCCAATCATATTTCCACATGGCAGTCCAAACTTTGTTAAACCTAAGCATGAAAATGGACACTTTCCCCTGTATCTTTGGGTCTTCATTCTGAAGGCTCCCGTATCACATAAAACTATGGTGAAATAAACTTGTATTCTTTTTCCCCTATTAATCTGTCCTTTGTCAGCTGATTTGCTGTGAACCTTCAGAGGCAAAGGGGAAGTTTCCCTATATCATCATGCCATAAGCATACCTCGAGTATAGCTTCGTTTTTCACTATGTTGTGAAGTTTCTGAACATATGTCTGTTTATTCCATTAGACTGGGAGCTTAGAATGGATACCTGCTATGCTTTTTGGCTACCCATTACCTTTCCACATTCTATTTGCAGAAGCTCCCGTCTTCTGATTCTGCACATCTTTAAGGCAGAGGGCAGAAACTTGCTTTCCCAGCTGCCCTTGTAGCTAAGATGTAGACATGTGATCTGGGCTCTGCCAATCAGCAGGGAGAGAGGTGAAGCAGCCACCGTCTTCTGGAAGCCATTTTGGTAAAGGCAGTTGCAGACACCCAACTTCAGGAGACAACAGCAGAGGAGGTTAAAGTAGTGTCTTGTACTCAGCATCCAGCACTGGTGCCAGGGCACTGATATGAGTGAAAGATCTCCACTGGGGCAGTGCATTGCCTGGACTGGCTGCTTTGCTTCCAGGTCAATTCTGCCTCTGCTGCAGCTGCTTTAATAAATAACCTCTTTGCTTAAACCAGCTAGAGCTGATTCTGTATTTTGCAACTAAAATTCTTAACTGGTAACTGAGGTCCTCAAGGCAGAGATTGAGTTTCATTTACTTCTCTATCACTAGTCTCTAGCAAAATGTTATGCATATTCAAGGCACTCAATCAATCATTGTTGATTAAATTACTAAATGAAAAAAATAGATGGAGAAGCTAGACTGTAAATCATTAGCTTCCCAAGTCGTCTTTCTTTCTGTAATCATTGAAAAGTACTATTTGTTCCCTAAATCTTCTAATTAGAGAAAACACAGGGATTTTGCTTCCCTTAATGATTCTCCAACTATGTTCCTTTGGAATACTAGTGATGTTTCTATTGCTAAAACTGAATAATAGTGAGTTTTTCCAAATATATAGTGAAAACTTATTTAGTACAAGGAGTTTTGTCAGTTTCAAGTTGTCACCCAGAAACTTTAAAACTCTGGCACCTGCTACTGTTTTGTCGGCAAGTGCAGTGGATGAAAAAATAATTGTGCAAGTAAGCAAGTATTATAGCAAAAACTCAAAACCTCTAGTCTGCTTAGTTCAACGGTTTTCCCCTTTTCTGTGCCCATTCTGTTTGCTGGAATTTTACTTAATAGATTGCACACTTCACACAGCATCCTATTTTCCGCTAGTAAAATTGCTCTTAGATCAGATAGTGGAATCCAATGACTCAACATTTTATTGAATGGACACCATTGACTCACAAATTATTGGCCACCTGAATATTTGTGAGAACAGCAATTCAAAGGCCTTCCTAACACTGTGCTACCCACTTGTTACAAGCTGAATTGTGACCCCTGCCACAAATTCATATGTTGAAACTAACTTCTAGTACCTCAGAATGTGATTGTATTTAGAGATAGGGTCTTTAAAGAGGTCACTGAGTTAAAATGAGGCTGTTATGCAGGGCACTGTGGCTCACATCTGTCATCCCAGCACTTTGGGAGGCTGAGGTGGGTGGATCATGAGGTCAGGAGATCGAGACCATCCTGGCCAACATGGTGAAACCCCGTCTCTACTAAAATACAAAAAAGTAGCTGGGTGTGGTGGCATGCGCCTGTAATCCCAGCTACTGGGGAGGCTGAGGCAGGAAAATCACTTGAACCCAGGAGGCAGAGGTTGCAGTGAGCCAAGATCGTGCCACTGCACTCCAGCCTGGCGACAGAACAAGACTCCGTCTCAAAAAAAAAAAAAGGTTGTTAGAGTGGGCCCTAATCCAACCTGACTAGTGGCTTAATAAGAAAAGGAGATCAGGACACAGACACCAGGGATGCATAAGCATAGAAGAGGACACAGCAAGAAGGTGGCCATCTGCAAGACAAGGAGAGAGGCCTCAGAAGAAACCAAACCTGCCAATACCTTGATCTTGGACTTTCAACCTCCAGAACTGTAGGAGAATAAATGTCTGTTGTTTAGCCACACGGCCTGTGGTACTTTGTTATGGCAGCCCAGGTAGACTAAGATGCCTTTCTTTCAGGCCTCCCAGCCTCAAATTGGAGCCTGCAGACTCAGACCATGGAACCCAGACTGGAGCTTCTGGCTACCAAACCTTCTTCCGCCAGGCCCATCTGGCTCTTTCCTCAGTTTACTCTTCACATCCTAGGCTGGGAAGGTGGAAAATCAAATTACAGCCCTGCGCTGGGAAACACACAGGGTTGTCCTCCAGCAGATTCCCAACTCGCCATCCCCACTGGGAAGTTACTCCTTGACACACGCATCCTGCCCTCCTTAGCATCTCACCTTCCTTCCTCTGCTCTTTTACAGCACCAAAACCAGCGGAAAGAGTGACCTTTAAATTCCATTAATGCAAGAATGAGTTATAGGGAGGAGCTGACAGCACTGTCAAGCCAGACCCCTTCAGAAAGCCCCAAGGGAAATTAGGAGAAGAGAGGCGAGGAAGAGAGGCAAAGAGGAGGTGGGAGGGGCTGAGTCAAACTGTCTACCACAAATTTGTCCCTGGGACTTGTGCTGGCTCCAGGCTCCTTCCAGAGACAGTGGTTTCCAGAGGTGACAGAGCATCTGAAGCAGGACTCCCTGGGTGGCAAAGCCCCCAGAAGGGCTCCCGCCTTCCCTCCTGCACTGTCCCCTCCCAGATGCAGTTGGTGACAGCTGCTCTGAGTTAGTGCTCAGGCTCTGCGTGGCACAGAGGACAACGGGAATGGGGACTCCCACTCTAACCAGGCCTCTAGGAGGGGCTGGTGGAGCGCAGCCACGTGGCATCTCTCATTACTGTCAGTGGAGATGGAGAAGGGACAAATTCAGGGACAGCTTCAGAAGATAGAATGCACCAAACTTGAAGGCTGGGGAGGTTAAGGGGCAGGGAAGCAGGGACAAGTAAGGAGCTAAGATCACTCAAGTTCTGACTTAATGGCCAGGTAAGCTACTGGCACCATTCTCTGGTAGCAAGGACCCTAGGAGAAGTAGGTTTGGACATGACTGTGGGTTTTAATATGGCAATGATCATGTTATAATAAATATATGTACGCATCTCTTTCCCAGGCTAGACTGCATTCTCCCTGAGGGCAGAGACGGCGATTTAGGCACATCTATATATTCCAGTGACAAGTTTGAAGCATTCATTCAGCACTTATGGAACAAACATTAACTGAGGACCTCCCACACGCCCAGGACTAGCTCCAATACCACATTGGGTCTAGACTCGCAAAGGCCACACAGAACCGGCACCCAATACGCACTGTCTCTTGGGTAAATTTTTTTTTTTTTTTGAGATGGAGTCTGGCTCTGTCACCCAGGCTGGAGTGCAGTGGCGCGATCTCGGCTCGCTGCAAGCTACACCTTCTAGGTTCACGCCATTCTCCTGCCTCAGCCTCCCGGGCAGCTGGGACTACAGGCGCCCACCACCACGCCCGGCTAATTTTTTGTATTTTTAGTAGAGATGGGGTTTCTACTAAAAATCGAGCCAGGATGGTCTCGATCTCCTGACCTCGTGATCCGCCCACTTCAGCCTCCCAAAGTGCTGGGATTACAGGCGTGAGCCACCGCGCCCGGCTTGGGTAAATATTTTAAAGAATGATCTATTGACTCTTTTTTCTTATTTTCTATATTCTTAATGTTTTGGCATCTGGGGCCTTGTTGCCTGGAGAGAGACTTCCTCTCCTAGAGCTAGCCAATTCTTAGAGATAACAAACCACTTGCCTTCAGTACACCTTTCATATGGTTTTTTGTTTGTTTGTTTTCTGAGATGGAGTCTCACTCTGTCACCCAGGCTGGAGTGCAGTGGCACGATCTCAGCCCCCTGCAACCTCCCCCCGAGTTCAAGCGATTCTCCGGCCTCAGCCTCCCAAGTAAATTGGGATTACAGGCGCCTGCCACTGCACCCGGCTAATTTTTTTGTATTTTTAGTAGAGATGGGGTTTCACCACCTTGGCCAGGCTGGTCTTGAACTCCTGACCTCGTGATCCACCCTCCTCGGCCTGCCAAAGTGCTGGGATTACAGGCGTGAGCACCGCCCCGGCCACCTTTCGTATGTTAACCGATCAATCAAGAGGCCTTCCTACCCCCTCACCGCCACCCACCTCCCCACCAACTACCTCTTTGATGGAACTCTCACACAGAGCCAGCCCCCTGCCCTAATCATTCCAGGGCCAGGTATCAAACCACTAGGGACAGCCCCTGTGCCCCAAAGGCCACTAAAATTATTCAAACTTGCCAATTCTATTTTTCGTATTTTTCTGAAACTGAGTCTCACTCTGTCACACAGGCTGGAGTGCAGTGGCACAATCTCAGCTCACTGCAACCTCTACCTCCTGGATTCAAGCAGCTGTCCTGCCTTAGCCTCCCCAGTAGCTGGGACTACAGGTGCGCGCTGCCACGCCCGGCTAATTTTTGTATTTTTAGTAGAGACAGGGTTTCACCATGTTGGCTAGGCTGGTCTCGAACTCCGTCGACCTCAAGTGATCTGCCTGCCTCAGTCTCCCAAAGTGCTGGGATTACAGGTGTGAGCCACCGCGCCTGGCCTACAACAAACTTGCCAATCCTAAACCTGCTAACCCTGCCTTGCCCATTCCTTGCCTCAAAAACCACAATAAAGACATTTCCCCACACTTTCCCCTCAATTTCTTTCTGCCTCCTGACCCAGTGTGTCCAGGTGTGGCCCCGTGTGGTGTTCTAGGCCTCTGTTTCTAAGGACCTGTGAGTATAAGCTTCTTTCTTCATGACAGCCATTTCCATGTCTGTGTCTCTCGCCATACCTGATTAAAACAAAACCCGGGTACATTTTAAAACAGATGGCTGAATGTGAATAAGCATTCAGTAACTGTAAATTAACAACTCATTCCTTCCAAGCAGTGCAAAGTACATCCTCTTCAAAAGAGGGAAAGAGGTGTTGGTTCTATCTGTCATTATGTTGAAATTGAATGGAAGTGAGAGAGAAAGCTAGTTTGGGGAGAAGATGGGCCAAATTCATATACAGGCAGTCCCTAATCTACTGTGAGATCATGGATTTGGGGCAAGAATGAAGAGCAAAGAAATAGCAGAAGAGGGGCCTTCTCCATATGCCCTGTAGAGCTTTGCACGGGCTGAGAGAATGCAGGAAGATTCAGTCAATGTTTGCTACATCAAAGTCAAGAATCAACCTTTTCAGGAATGACTTCACAAAAGCCATGTAAACCAACAAAGAGATGAAGGAATCAGCTCTTTTATGGTATCTATTTCTTAATGGTGGCATCAGAAGCTCCCATTAGTTCAGAATGATGAAATGAGGTCGTGGGTACACAAAGCATGTGGCACAGTGGCCACAGCGGATCAACAAATTATACTTGAACGCTCAACAAATTATACTTGTTACTGCTGTTGTTCCTAGCAGTTGGTAAAATGGAGTCTGTGACTAAGTGGCTTTTCTAGTGAACAACTTTTAGGCGACCAGCTACCAAAAAGTCAATAAAATTAATTCATTTGACATTGTGGCTGAGCTACATATAATTTTATCTTCCTTTGATGAGTCTGAATTTACTTTAAGATGTCATCCGGCTTCTAGTATGTCATAAATAACATTAATTGCCTCTGTCTCTTAATGATCACAAAATAGATCCTGATTTATTTGGTTCCTGGATGTGCACAAGGAAACTCAGTGGGGATGCTGGGTGACCCATAGAATCACTAGACCAGGAAGAAGCATGACTTTCCCATGGGGCATCCAAAAACCTATGAACCTTCCCAGGTATGTCAGCCATGGGTGTTTGTCTCCAGGGAAGAACCAATCTAATCTTGAAGAATTAGTTTCTTCAAGAAATTTCTTCTATAAAGCCCTCTACTACAAAGCCCTCTCTACCTGAAACCGGAGAGGAACAGACAGAAGTCAGATGTCTAACAGTCCTGCCCAAAATTAAGATGTTGACTTTTCCCACCTTGCCCTATCAACCCATGGACCAACCCAGTTTCCACAGAACCAGGCATTTTATTTCTTTTTCTTTTCTTTTCTTTTTTTCTTTCTTTCTTTCTTTTTTTTTTTTTTTTTTTGAGATGGAGTCTCGCTCTGTCACCCAGGCTGGAGTGCAGTGGCGTTATCTCTGCTCACTGCAAGCTCCACCTCTGGGTTCACTCCATTCTCCTGCCTCAGCCTCCTGAGTAGCTGGGACTGCAGGCGCCCACCACCATGCCTGGCTAATTTTTTTGTATTTTTAGTAAAGACGGGGTTTCACAGTGTTAGCCAGGATGGCCTCAATCTCCTGACCTCATGATCTGCCCGTCTCCGCCTCCCAAAGTACTGGGATTACAGGCCTGAGCCACCGCACCTGGCCCCAGGCATTTTATTTCTAGAAATAAAGTAACATAAACTATGTGTCTGTTTCTTAACATTGTCTCTAGGGACTTTATATGCCCAAATAGATGAACTCAAATAGAGCAGTACATGACTCAAAGGAATTCTGCCAAATCCACTTTCTCAATTTTGAGTTGCAGGTATGGGATTATAAGCACCAGATAAACATTAGCTCTCCAGCAGCAAAAAGAAACAAAACCTTTCCTTGGACGGTATGAGGTTGCATAATAGGGATGCTTGATGACCTGTTCCCATTCCCATAACACCTCCAAAAGTTTCTCCTGCCTCCTCAATGACACTATTTCCCTCTCTGGACTCTTTAAACATCCCCCATCCATCTACCAGAATATTGATGGAAGTATCTACATGATCATTCAAACAACAAGGACTGTGGAAGCCTAGACCCAAGTGGAACCCACAGATACAGCATTAGGAATCACTCATGCATCAGCCCTGGTTGCCTGACAACCTCAATTGGAACCAGCCTCTGAGGGTAGCTGACCCACAGTTCTGCTTCAGCCTTAGCTGGCCACCCTTATTTCCAATCCAGTAAACTTTCCTGGTAAAACTTACTGAGCCAACCTAGTGGCTACAAACCTGTTTCTATCATCGATGCCTGTTTGCAGGGAAAGACAGATTCAATATATTGAAATCTTCTGATACCTGTCTTTAGTCACTGCCATTCAGGAGAAATGCCAGTGTACTTACTAGGTATCAGAAGGATGGATACCATCTCAGTCCATTTGTGTTACTATAAAGGAATATCTGAGGCTGGGCGATTTATAAAGAAAAGAGGTTTATTTGGCCCATCGTTCTGCAGGCTATACGAGAAGCATGGTGCTGGCATCAGCATCTGGTGATCAAGATGCTTCTGCTCATGGTAGAATGAAAAGTGGAGTAGCCAGGCACGGCGGCTCCTGCCTGTAATCCCAGCGCTTTGGGAGGCCAAGGCAGGTGGACAATCTGAGGTCAGGAGACCAGTCTAGCCAACATGGTGAAACTCCTTCTCTATTAAAAATACAAAATTAGCTCTGTGTGGTGGCACGCGCCTGTAGTCCCAGCTACTCGGGAGGCTGAGGCAGAAGAATCACTTGAACCTAAGATTGCACCACTGCACTTCAGCCTGGCGGACAGAGTGAGACTCTGCCTTTAAAAAAAAAAAGGGGGGGAGCTGTCATGTAGAGATCACATGGTGACAGAAGAAGCAAAAGAGAAGGGAGAGAGGTGCCAGGCTCTTTTTAACAGTCAGCTCCCACAGGAACTAACAGAGGAAGAACTCACTATTACCACAAGGACAGCACCAAGCCATTCATGATGGATGCACCTCCATGACCCCAACACCTCCAGTTAGGCCCAACATTAGGGATCAAATTTCAACATGAGATTTGCAGGGCGCAAATATGCAAACCACAGCAGATACCAAGAAGGATTTTTGATTTCAATTATCAAGCAGCCTAATTGGGAATAATTAGTATGCAGATGAAAAGATAATTAACAATGCACGGTAGTATCTCACGGGGTAAAATCACTTAGCCCAAGGTTATAGAAATCCAGAAGCTAGGGTCCTCCAGCAGAGCCTGGAGAAGGAGGCAGACCTCGAAGGCCAGGCAGGCTGCAGGCAGTCGCTGAGAAGGAAGCCAGCCCTGCAAACGGGGCATTTGGGAAAACACATGGCAAATGTTAAGGCCAATGAATATACCTGTCTCCCTTCTGGTGAGACCACAGCATGATCAGACCCAGGTATGGAATAAATCTAAACGGCACAAGGCCACTCCTCAATTCCATACCCAAGAGAAACATGACCAGTCCATCATGGCACTAAAGCTTGACATGGTCTCAGAATCCTTCTCAACACTGTGGTCCAGGCAGCCATAGTCAGAGTTAGCAGATCACTGGGTCAGAATTATTTACTATAGAATGCAAGGAACAAAGAAGGCTCATGTTGGGTACATCTCACTCCTGCAGTCAGGAGTTTTGATCTTCTGACACAGTTAGGCTGACACCCTTGCACACGCAAAGACCCTCTGGCATCATTACCCTCCATTGCCCTTAACGCGACCCCAGACTCCAAATCCTTTTCCAGCTTTATCCTCAAAGACAGCTGCCTTCAATTCCTGTGCTCTTCTGTGCACACACGTCACTTCTCTATCGAGAGGCAAAGTGTATTCCTCCACTCCTTTCAATCCGAGCTGCTCTGTGGCTGCTCGGCCAATGGAATATGGCACAAATGCAGCATGCCATGTGGGTCCTAACCTTTAGAAGAATTAGCAGGTTTGCTTACTCTCTCTTGGGAGCCATGAGCCGCCATGTAAGAAATCTAGCGACCCCATTCCAGAGGCCACCTGGAGAGACTGGATGGAAAAGGAGAGGCCCTGTGACTATAGGGAGAAAGAGAGAGAGGAAGAGAGAGAGAGAGAGACAGGCCCAGCCATCTCAGTGCCCCAGCTGAACCCAGTCATCCAGCTCCTCATTGCCAAGGTCTCTGACCTGAGAGCAAAACATTCCTAGGACTTCTGGACCAGCCCAGACATGAGCTGAATTCCACCAAGAAACCTGGTCAATGCCATGTGAGGCAGGGAACTGACCCACCAAATTCTCCCCAAATTCCTGGCCCAAATAATCATAAGCAATAAAATAACTATTCTCTTAAGCCGCTGAGTTTGGAGTGGGTTGTACTGCAGCAACAGATAACCAGGATGATCTGTTCACGGGACCCATTCCACGGCAACTATAAGTGCTCCTCAGGACTCTGGGTTCTCACACTGATCCCTGCAAGTACCCTGGCCTTACCATGTCCAACCTGAGTCAGGGACCTGCATCCTGGACTGAGACGCCACACTTCTGATCACCCACAGCCTAGCCCTCAGCTCACCACCAACTTCCCTCTTTTAAGCTGACATGTACAATTTCTCAAGAACTCAAGTTAATTACCGACTTCCAGACTCAAAGGTTCCAAGTGTTGTCTATTTGTTATTCTATTTTTAAAGAATACAAAGGGCAAACTCCCCCTCCTTCTGAGGCTGGTGCCTTTGAGAGCTGCAGCCAGTGACTGGCTCAGATTCACAAAGGCAAGCCTGCAGGCCTGCAGCAGATAACCCTCACACTGCTCCAGCCACGGGCAATCATGGATCGGGGAGGGGCTTGTCACGCTGAAGTTCTCGGTGGCCCTCCAGTTCACAGGTTCCATCTGGCTCATTTTATAGATGAGGACACTGAGGCTTGTCAGGGAGGCATGGCTAGTTCAGGGTCACAGAGGAAGTGGGTGGAGACCGCAGCAGACACCCACCCTGAGTCACAGTTCAGGAGTGACCGCTACCTCCCTCCACCTCTCTGCACCGACAGCTCCAGGGAAATGCTTCTTTTGCACACGCTCCAGCTTGTGCGTGTCCTTTAAAGTCCCCCTTGGCTTAAGCCACATGTGCAGTCAAGCATAGACTTGCTTCTGCTTTGGGGTCTTTATGCAGGAGCTCACTGAAAAGCTCCCCCTAGGTAAGAAGAGCAAAGAGACCCTCTGCTCTGTTTTTAACTTTCCTTCCCATCCCCTGACACACATATACACAGTAGCTCGGGGTACAGTACGTGTTCTGGTTTAGTAGTGTGCACATGGACCCTCTGCCCTTTAATTAGGTTGGATGGCAAATTCTGGTGCAAAGCCACAAGGAATGAGCCTTGCTGGTTTTGTTTTAGGAAGAAGGGCAGTCCAGATCCCTTTACCAATATCAATCCATGATGAACATCTGGCACGGACCCTGGTGTCTACAAATGCCTTTAGCTGCTCTGACCCCAGCTTGAATGCTAAGGCTTGGAGGCATCCCAGAGAGACTCAGCAGCTGGCAAGAGCTTCTCAAACAACAGTTACTATCACAAGGCATGGCTGGAAATTGTTGCAACATGTACTTTTTTGTGTGTCTTTTTTCTTTTTACAACATGCATTTTTTATTTTAAATGAAGGTTTCCTCCATGACAGACACTGTACTAGGTGCTTTGCAAACAGGTTATCTCCTTTAATTTCCACAACAACCTAATGAGGTAGCCTCTTATATCTCTATTCTTTTCTTTCTTTTTTTTTGATGGGAGTTTTGCTTTTGTTGCCCAGGGTGAAGTGCAATGGCGCAATCCTGGCTCACTGCAACCTCCACCTCCCAGGTTCAAGCGATTCTCCTGCCTCAGCCTCCAAGTAGCTAGGATTACAGGCATGCACCACCACACCCAGCTAATTTTGTATTTTTAGTAGAGACGGGGTTTCACCATGTTGGCCAGGCTGGTCTCGAACTCCTGATCTCAGGTGATCCACCCGCCTCGGCCTCCCAAAGTGCTGAGATCACAGGCATGAGCCACCACGCCTGGCCATATCTCTATTCTTTATAGATGAGGAAACTAGGGGTCAAAGAAGCCAGAAACAAGCTCAAGGTGACCAGCAAGCTGCAGAGTCAGAATTTGGATAGAAGTTCAGCCAACTCCAAAATCCAAGTTCTGCATGGATTTTGCACTAATGACACTGATTTATCAAAACTTTATTTAATACTACAAACCTGCACTAATTTACTTACACTTATCTCTACATCATTCACTAGTGTAATTCATGTCAAATACGCAAAACTGTCACCCATGTGACAGCCTCAGAGTGCTACTGGGATCACAGAAATACAGTCCAGCAACCAAAGAGGAAGTTCAAGTAGTTTATGCTCTCTACATGCATTTTTCAAACTAAATTTTGTGGATCAGTTATTTTTCTTCGAATTCCCTTTTACCTCTAAGCCACTTCCTTCACGGGTTCTTCGCTTTTCAAAAAAATTTTTTTTTTTTTTTTTTGAGACGGAGTCTCGCTCTGTCGCCCAGGCTGGAGTGTAGTGGCCAGATCTCAGCTCACTGCAAGCTTCACCTCCCGGGTTTACGCCATTCTCCTGCCTCAGCCTCATGAGTAGCTGGGACTACAGGCACCCGCCACCTCGCCTGGCTAGTTTTTTGTATATTTTTTTGTAGAGACGGGGTTTCACCGTGTTAGCCAGGATGGTCTTGATCTCCTGACCTTGTGATCTGCCCGTCTCGGCCTCCCAAAGTGCTGGGATTACAGGCTTGAGCCACTGCGCCCCGCCGGCTTTTCAACATTTAGCCCCAAATCTCCTCAACATAGGAACAGAGTTAGGGGCGAGAAGCCGCTCCCCCGTGCACACTCTCCAAAAGTGGCTCCTTTTCAACCAGTTTTTAGAGAAATGTGTTGATACAATTTTCTTTCTTTCTTTTTTGAGACGGAGTCTCACTCTGTCTCTTAGGCTGGAGTGCAGTGGCGCGATCTTGGCTCACTGCAACCTCTGCCTCCCAGGTTCAAGAGATTTTCCTGCCTCAGCCTCCCAAGTAGCTAGGATTACAGACATGCTCCACCATGCCAGGCTAATGTTTGTATTTTTAGTAGAGACGGGGTTTCACCATGTTGTCCAGGCTGGTCTCGAACTCCTGGCCTCAGGTGATACACTTGCCTTGGCCTCCCAAAGTGTTGGGATAACAGGCGTGAGCCACCGCACCCAGCCGACATGACTTTATGGCCTTAGAGAAGATACTGAGGGAAGCTTGGTGAAGTCAAAGCCCTAGGGTTATGGGAGGAGGTGCTTCTTCTGAACCCACATTTCCCTATGATTCAAGTTGTGCTGAAGAGAAAAATGGCCCAGGACACACCTTAGCTCTCACCTTCTCTCTCGTGTTTTTTTTTTTTTTTTTTCTGAGACAGGGTCTTAGTCTGTCACCCAGGCTGGAGTGCACTGCCATAAGGCTCACTGCAGCCTTGACCTCCTGGGCTCAAACTGTCCTCCTGCCTCAGCCTCCATATAGCTAGGATCACAGGTGTGCACCACCATGCCCGGCTGAGTTTTTGCTTTTCTGTAGAAATGGGGGGGGTGGTCTCATTTTGTTGCCCAGGCTGGTCTTGAACTCCTGAGCTCAAGCAATCCTCCCACCTCAGCCTCCCAAAGTGCCTAAGCCACAGCAACCGGCCTTATCATGATAATAATTTAAAAATAATTGTTGAAGGCCGGGCGTGGTGGCTCACACCTGTAATCCCAGCACTTTGGGAGGCTGAGGTGGGAAGACCACATGGTCAGCAGTTTGAAACCAGCCTGGCCAACATGGTGAAACCCCATCTCTACTAAAAATACAAAAATTAGCCAAGTGTTGTGGTGCGTACCTGTAATCCCAGCTACTCGGGAGGCTGAGGCAGGAGAATTGCTTGAACCCGGGAGATGGAGGTTGCAATGAGCCAAAACTGTGCCATTGCACTCCAGCCTGGGTGACAGATTGAGACTCTATCTCAAAAAAACAAAACAAAAACCAAAAAAACAAAAAAATAAAACAAAAACATTTGCTAAAAACTACCTAGGCCATCAAGATCCAAGTTGCAAAGAAAAGACAACATACTGGGCTTCCCTTAATGGGTTATCAAAGCAGCACACAGTTAGTCCTGAGCTGAAGGTGACCCTAAATTGACTTTGGCCCAATCCCACGTGAAATTCTAGTCTCAGACCATCGTGTTGCACAATTCTAGGGAGCTCCATTCATTATGTAGAGGAGGTGAATTTTACTTCCCTCAATTGGTCAGTGCATAATGTACATGGTGACCCAACTTTACAAAGAATTGGTGATTTTCAGAAATAGCATTTCCTTTAGGACAAAACAGAAGCATCAGTTTCTCTTTAAAACTTTGAGACCTTTGGATGATCTTCAGTGGATGCACAGTGAAAAAAGAAAGAGCCAGCTCTGGGGGCTATAGAAGTCAGTTGAGAAATAAGCATTTGGCCAGAAGACAGCCAAAGAAAAACAAATGGCCAGGCTCCCGCCACGTGGCCCCTCTCCTAGGACACTGGTTTCCCATGGGCTATTTATGGTTAGGACCAGATGCTGTCAATGAGGGGTATGCAGTGACCACTGCTATCCCCCCACCATCTATTCCCGCGGTGTACAATTTTAATTTATAATTGTGGGTGAGTCATATATGTGCTCGGAAGGGGGCAGGGAAGGGCCACGGATTTAGATAAATAGGCTGCAAAAGATACAGTGAAAAACGCCAGACCAAAATTGAAGAGACTGGACTTGATCGGTTCAACTACATGGGTGTGCCCTTCCTGCCTCCCCCAACCTAGTATTGTTACATCTCTCTTGAGAATGAGGGCCCGGGAGCCGCTGTTACTATCAAGGTGGATGTGAGACAGCTCTCACATATTTCGGAACAGAAAAGGAGCATCTCAGAATTGGTAATGCTTCAAGTCTCTTCTAAAACTGAACATCTTGGCTTGGCATGGTGGCTCATGCCTGTAATCCCAGCATTTTGGGAGGCTGAGGCGGAAGGATCACTTGAGGCCAGGACTTCAAAACCAGCCTGGACAATATAAGGAAACTCTTGTCTCTAAAAATAAGACAAAAATCACCTGGACATGGTAGTGTCAGCTACTCAGGAGGCTGAGACAGGAGGATCGTTTGAACACAGGAGTTGAAGCTACAGTGAAGTATGATTGCATCACTGTGCTGCAGCCTGGGCAACAGTGTGACGCGCCCCCCCCTCAAAAAAAAAAACGCAAGTTCACATTTGCAGGACTCTCCATGTGGGTGTGGCTCTATCTTTCTACACAGACTGTATTACTCACATTAGCCATAATCAAATACCACAGACTGGGTGACTTGTTGCAGAAATTTACTTCCTCCACAGTCCTGAAGGCTAAAAGTCCAAGATAAAGACGTTGCCAGGGCTCGCTTCTGGTGAGGCCACTCCTCCTGGCTCGTCACTTTCTGCTGTGCCTTTCTTCTGCTCATGAGCAGAAAGAGAGCAAGCTCTGGTTTCTCTACCTCTTCTTACAAGGACAGCAGTCTTACTGGATGAGGACCCCACCCTTAAGATCTAACTTTACCCTCTTAAAAGCCCTATCTCCAAACACGGTCACACTGGGGGTTAACGCTTCAACAAATGAATTTGTAAAGAGGCAGGTATAATTCAGTTCGAAACAGAGGTTATAGGTATAGGAAGGAAATGACAGGATTGCTTTTTTTTTTTTAAGATGGAATCTTGCTCTGTTGCCAGGCTGGAATGCAGTGGCACAATCTCAGCTCACTGCAACCTCCACCTCCCAGGTTCAAGCAATTCTACCTTAGCCTCTGTAGCAGCTGGGATTACAGGTACCTGTCACCACGCCCAACTAATTTTTATATTTTTAATAGAGATGGGGTTTCACCATGTTGGCCTGAATGGTCTCAACCTCCTGACCTTGTACTCCATCCTCCTCGGCCTCCCAAAGTACTGGGATCACAGGTGTGAGCCACACACTCAGCCTGCTTTTGCTTTTAAATAACTCTGCCGAGACACTCTTTCGTAGCTGCTCACCGTGCTCCTGGCTCCAGTCAAGAGGCTCCTCCTCACTCACCACATCCCTACCGGCCAAACCCTGCTTCTCTGCCTCCTCTGCGCACCAGCCCCTACTGCCCATACCAGTCCTGCCCTTTGCAATAGATGCCCATCTCTCCTAGATGTAACCTGGCCCAAACCTGTCCCCACTGACTACTAAACCTGAACCTTACTCATAAACTGAGGCCTTTGCTGAACCTATTACTCCATGTGGTTTGTTTACAAGGAACTCAAAACTCAAAACTACATCTGGCCACTTAGCAAGGTACACTGTGTGCCCGAAATTAGAAAGTTCTTGGTCTCCTTGACTTCAAGAACGAAGCCGTGGACCCTCGAGGTTGAGCGTTACAGCTCTTAAATAAGGTAAGTCCGCAGTTTCTTCCTTCTGGTCAGTTCATGGTCTCGTTGGCTTCAGGAGTGAAATTGCAGACTCTCATGGTAAGTATTATACAGTTCTTAAAACACCACTCCTGGAGTTGTTCGTTAAGGTTCGTGGTCTCACTGGCCTCAGGAATGAAGCTGCAGACCTTCGCAGTGAATGTTACAGATCACAAACGCCGTGCGGACAGCTCACAAACGCTGCACAGACCCAAAGAACCAGCAGCTCCAAAATTCGTTGCAACGAGTAAAAGAACAACCCTCCCACCATGGGGAAGGACACCCGACCAGTTTACCACTGATTGGCTAGGGCAGCCTGCTTTTATTCCCTTATCTGACCCCACCCACATCCTGCTGATTGGTCCATTTTACAGAGAGCTGATTGGCCTATTTTACAGAGAGCTGATTGGTCCATTTTACAGAGCACTGATTGGTCCATTTTACAGAACGCTGATTGGTCCATTTGACAGCATGCTGATTGGTCCATTTTGACAGCATGCTGATTGGTGCATTTACAATCCTTTAGCTAGACACAAAGCGCTAGAAGAGTTCTCCAAGTCCCCACTAGGTTAGCTAAATACAGAGTACTGATTGGTGTATTCCTGATTGGTGTATTTACAATCCCTTAGCTAGACATAAAAGTTCTCCAAGTCCCCACTAGACTGGGGAGCCCAGCTGGCTTCACCTAGTGGATCCACACAGGGGCTGCAGGCAGAGCTGCCTGCCAGTCTGGATCCGCCCCTGCACTCCTCAGCGCTTAGGTGGTCGATGGGGACTGGGCACCACAGAGCCGGGGGCAGCCGAGGCTCCGGCGGTGTGGGAGCCCACCTCGGAGGGGGCCGCTAGGACATGGCCCGCTGCTGGTCCCGAACCTTGCCCCGTGTGGAGGCAGCTGAGGCCCGACGAGAATTCCAGCGGGGTGCATGCGGGCGGGCAGTGCTGGGGGACCCGGTGTAACCTCCACAGCTGCTGGCCCGGGTGCTAAGCCCCTCACTGCCCTGGGCCCGCCGTGCTGGTGGCCGGGGCTCCGAGTGCGCCTGCGAGAACTTGTGCTGACTTGTGAGCCGCAGGCAGCTGCGGTTGCCCCCGCGCCTCTCCTTCCACACCTCCAGGCAAGCAAAGGGAGCCGGCTCCGGCCTCAGCCCGCCCAGAGAGGGGCTCCCACAGTGCAGTGGTGAGCTGAAGGGCTCCTCAAGCGCCGCCAGAGTGCATGCGGAGGCTGAGGAGGCGCTGAGAGTGAGGGCTCTACCACATTGTCACCCCTCAACAGGACCATATAGCAAACATCTTGGCCACCTCATTCATTCATTCAACAAATATTTATTGAACACCTACTATGTTCAGCCATTAATCCAGTTGTGTGGGATCCATCAGTGAATAAAACCAGCAAAGAATCCTTCCCCTCATAGAGGTTTTTTTGGTGGTGGTGGTGTTTTGAGATGGAGTCTGGCTCTGTCGCCTAGGCTAAAGTACAGTGGTGCAATCTTGCCTCACTGCAACCTCCCTCCCGGGTTCAAGCAATGCTCCCTGCCTCAGCCTCCTGAGTACCTGGAATTACAGGCACCCACCACTACGCCCAGGTGGTTTTTGTATTTTTCAGTAGAGACAGCGTTTCGCCATGTTGGCCAGGTTGGTCTTGGGATTCATCACCTCAGGTGATCCACCCGACTCAGCCTCCCAAAGTGCTGGGATTATAGGCGTGAGCCACCACGCTTGGCGCCCCCCCCCCCCCATAGAGTTTACATTCTTCCCATCCTATTCTTCCTGTTCATACTTTCCCTTTGCCCTGATTTCTTCCATTTCTAAAATATTTATTGTCCTGTGTCCATTTCAGTCATACTGTATTTGACAGTATTTCCAATCTTATTATACTAATCTATAACTTAAGGTGCTGTATATTTTTTGTAAGGGTCTAATTGCCTTTAACAATAATTAGATGGAGTTACTGTAAGAAATCACATATATATGAAATACCAAGCACATTGTAGGAGCTCAACACAAGGCAGTTTTCTGTTTTTTTAAATCTTAGATATTTAAGACCAACCTCAAATTCTATCTCTGTCTAGGAGTCTTTAATGGCACCAGAAAATAAAAGGAATTTCTCTTTGTTTTCTATCTTCTCTTAGTACCAATTCATCCACCATGTTGACACCCTGTTACAGTCTTTCATAAATTATTCTCTATTTCTCTCCCGTGTGTGTATCAGGCTTCCTTGGGAGTAGATAGTAAACTTCCAGAGGGAACAGAGCCAGGGGTGTGTGTGTGTGTGTGTATACATGTATTTTTTGAGATGGAGTCTCACTCTGTCACCCAGGCTGGAGTGCAATGGCACAATCTCGGCTCACTGCAACCTTCGCCTCCTAAGTCCCAGTGATTCTCCTGCCTCAGCCTCCCAACTAGCTGGGACTACAAGCATGTGCCACCACACCTGGCTAATTTTTGTATTTTTAGTAGAGACGGGGTTTCACCATGTTGGCCAGGTTAGTCCTGAACTTCCAGCCTCAAATGACCCACCCTCCTCGGCCTCCCAGAGTGTTGGGATTACAGGCGTGAGCCACTGTGCCCAGCCAATATTCATAATTTGCACAATACAATCCAGGTTTCCGTAAGAGCTGAAGTAATGTGCATTCTTTCATTCTCACTCTCTATTTTATTTTTAAGATCTGGCCCTCTTTGCCAAACAATACCAGTTTTCTTAACTTAGGTGAGGGGAGTTGTGCATTTAAAAGGTAATTTGATTTACATTGCTAGAACACATTCATCATCTAGCATGGGGAAAAAGGCAACAATAGTTCCAACAAAAGAAACATTTCATGTAATTCAGAGCAAAGGGCAAGAATATTACAGTATTTTCTATAATAGGAAAAATCTGCAGTCACAGTATTTGAGGAAAAGAGCACTATTTAAGTCAACTGTGGCGCATCCACTGGATGGATGCACTTATGATTTTAAAGAAACACATTTTGAAGGATCCTTACTGAAGTAAGAATGTGCTGTTTGTTGTGGGAAAGGCAGTATGTGAAATGCAGACTATGATTCCAGTGTTATAGACATTCTATTTACATGTATACATACACTCAGGAAGAAAAGATTTGGAAGAAATGTCTTAGAAATGAACAGTATTGGCCCGGCACAGTGGCTCATGCCTGTAATCTTGGCACTTTGGGAGGCTGAGGTGGGCAGATTGCTTGAGCCCAAGAGTTTGAGACCAGCCTGGGCAACATGGTGAAACCCTGTCTGTATCAAAAATACAAAAATTAGCCAGCCATGATGGTGGATGCCTGTAGTCCCAGCTACCAAGGAGGCTAAGGAGGGAGGACTGCTTGAGCCTGGAAGGTTGAGGTTCCAATGAGTTATGATCGTGCTACTGCACTCCAGCCTGGGTGACAGAGCAAGATCTTGTCTAAAAAAAAAAGAACAGTATCTATGGGTGGCAAAATTATTTATAAAAATTTACTTCATGTTTATACAGTGATTTCTTTTACAATCAGGAAAAAAGAACACATCTTGTGTTGAAAACTGAAGTCAAAGAAGGACCTCTAGGCACCACTTTGGGACAGGCGCTGCATTGGGCAATGTGAGAATGACCAATTATCCTCCTTGGGGTCTGGCTTTTACCCCAGGCGCTAGCATGCAGAAAGTATTCCCTTAAGCCAGAGGGATACATTTATTTCTCTTTTTTTTTTTTTTGTTAAAGTTCTGGGATACATGTGCAGAACGTACAGGTTTATTACATCGGAATACATGTGCCATGGGTTTGCTGTGCCCATCAACCCGTCATCTAGGTTTTAAGTCCCTCATGCATTAGGTATTTGTCCTAATGCTCTCCCTCCCCTTGCCCCCAACCCCTGACAGGCCCCAGTGTGTGATGTTCCCCTTCCTGTGTCCATGTGTTCTCATTGTTCAACTCCCACTTATGAGTGAGAACATGCGGTGTTTGGTTTTCTGTTTCTGTGTTAGTTTGCTGAGGGTGATGGTTTCCAGCTTCATCCATGTCCCTGCAAAGGGTAAGAGCTCATTCTTTTTTATGGCTGCATAGTATTCCATGGTGTATATGTACCACATTTTCTTTATCCAGTCTATTATTGATGGGCATTTGGGTTGGTTCCCTAAAGCACTCAGTAATTTAGGCTTTCCACAAAATCCAATGGCCGCTCTTTACAATTAAGGCAAAAGCTTCTCTGAAAATAAAAAGTGCTTTGTTCTTCCCAATCAGAGAGCATGAAGCCCAGCGCTCTTCTATGTATGAGTGGAGCTGAGAAGACCAGCTGGTGACCAGTGGTCACTCCCAAGAGCAAACAGGGAGGGCCACAGGAAGGAAAGCAAATGTGAGGGCAGAGGCCATCCTCAGCCAGGCCCTCTCCCCTGCCCCAGCAGACTGAGGATGGAATTCATAGCTCCCTGATTCCCCCCAGCCAGCAGCCACAGCAGTATTTTTAACAAGGCATAAAACTTGCAATTCTATTAAAAACACATGTCTCTTGTTTCAAAGTACTGTTAGCAACAGCCACTGATAGTCCGTAAACACACCATCAACCAGGGAACACACTCATTCGACTGAGTCTCAAATGCTGAGTATTAAATGTTTTACAAACAAACACTGGGTCTTCTAGCTGGAAGAAATTTCGAGATAATCTTCGGGCTATCTCTCTGTCTTCTAGAGACTGTTCAACCTGCTTGAAAACACTAACCATTCCTATTTTCACCATTTCTCAAAGAGAAGAGAGAAGATCAGTAGGGCAGACTTTTTAACAGCAGGGTAGGGGGAAGGAACCAGAGTGGGCAAAGTGGAACCCGAGGCCTGGAAGGCCCGACTTCTGCCCTTAGATCCATCATCATCAATGCATGTCCTTGGGAAGTCTATGGGCACCTTTAAAATAAAGGGAGAACTGGACTGGTTGAACTCTCAGGTCCAAGGCCTAAGGTGGGGAACTTGAGCCCTACTACGTCAAACCCAGCTTTAAATCTCTTTCCCCACTTAACAGCTAGAGTAGTTTAACTTGTCTAAGACTTAGTTTTGCCATGTGTACAGCAAAGGAAAACAATGATGCCTCCCTCATGGGATGCCTTAAAGATTGTATGAGACAAAGAAAAAAAAATGCCTCTAACAAAGGGCTTGGCACATAAAGCTCCGTAACTCTCATCCCCTCTCTACTTCCAAGAATGCTGCCATGAAGCCCATGAGAAAGGAAATATGAAGAACAAATGAGCCAGGGTTGGGGGTTTGGGGATGGAGAGACAGCCAGCAAATCACTGAGAACTGTCTGTGTATCTACAAGTGGCAGTTGCTGCAGGAATACAGGCCATGTGGCTGCTTAGAAGCCAGTTCCATGCACACAGATTATCAGGCATTTAAATGTTTCCCCTCAAATCCTGATGTCTGAGGTGGAGGGGAAAGTAGGGAGGGAACCTCCAGATCAGATATTTTAGACTCCAGGAAAGGAAACAGAAAGCTCTATTTATCTGGGCTCCCCAGCTTGCTAATTAACTTACGGACTGGAAACTATTCTCATGTGTCGGAGTCTGCACATCTTCTCGTTATTAGAGAAACATCTGCTCATTATCCCCATGGTTTCCGAATGTGAGAGAGAACCAGAGTTGCGTTCCCAGATGCAAATGTGCGGCATCAAAGCTGCCTCGGGGACTGGTGGCCCCATGCAGAGTGTGGGGCTTCAGGAGATGAGAGGTAGTGGATTAGAACAGGCAGTGGGTTTTGTAAATAAAACAGGAAGAAGGCTTTCATGTCTGAGGATGCCGAAGGGATTGTGACTAAAAAGACACCTGTGTGTATAGCTAGAGGTCTCCCATTGAACAGGTCAGGAAAAAGGACTTCTCAGCCAGGCGCGGTGGCTCATGCCTGTAATCCCAGCACTTTGGGAGGCTGAGGTGGATAGATCAATTGAGTTCAGGAGTTCAAGACCATCCTGGGCAACATGGCACGTCTCTACAAAAAAATACAAAAAAATTAGCTGGGCATGGTGGCACACGCCTGTAATTCCGGCTACTTAGGGGGCTGAGGTGGGAGAATCACTTGAACCTGGAAGGTGGAGGGTGCAGTGAGCCAAGATTGCGCTACTGCACCCCAGCCTGGGGTGTAAGACTCTGTCTCAAAAAAAAAAAAATTTTTTTTTCCAGGCCTGCCCCCTTTCCACATAAAATTCAGGTTTTAGCCATGGGACAAATATTCATGGAGGATCGATCCACTGTGTGCTCAGCACTGGGTCTGTACAACAGCTCAACCTCGGAGACTGGAGACTCAAGATGTCAGATGGCAAGTGGCTCCAGCACTAGAAGCACACCTGTCCCCACTCGGGTGCAGGCAGAGGCAGCCTGTGCTTCAGCGGACGACTGTGTCCTGTGGACAGAGGGACTGGGAAGAAGACAGCCCCCTGGGAGATGGGAGCCCAGGCTCAGAGATGCCTAGCTCCTGACATTGGCAAGAACTCCCTTCTTTTTCCCCCTCCCAATCTAAGGTCACCAAGTCTCCTGGTCTACCCAGGTCTGAAAGGTTTCCTGGGATGTGGGACCCTCCTATGCTAATTCCATGGCAGTCCTGACAAACTAGGATGAGCTGGTCACCTTAAAATGTCCCATCCCTTTTCCTCCTCAGCCAGGTAATGATTTCACTCTTCCCTCACTGGGAAACTATTATCAAACAGCTTACCATTTCTTCATGCCTCCGTTTCTGTATCTGTAAAAGGGAAAGGCTATAAGACTTTCTTTCACAGGGACGTTGGGGATCTTAGCAGGCAGGGCCTTGCAGGGAATATGGCAACCCTGGCCTGAACAAACTGCACACAAGGATGAGACAGGGGCCACCTAAATAAAAGGACTGAGAGCAGGACATGGGTGAAGGAGAAAAGAAGCAGGGACATAGGAAGGGAAAAAAGGGAGAGGGGTTTTGAAAGCAAAGACCTCCAACTCCCCATCTACCACTGGAAACCATCTGTTTAACGCAAGCATCCCAAGCTCATCCTCCACCAACTGCTGGCCAGCCCTTTCCTCACCACACCTCCTCCTCAGCCTCCACCTGTCTCTCCTCCCTCCTGCCCCCTGAAAGGCCCCACCATACCCTCCTGACCCCGAAATCAGGCATTATCTTGGCTTTCTTCCTCTTTTACTCCCTCTAGGCCTAACTTGCCTTCTCATCCTCCCAATCTCTCTCACATCTTGTGTCCCCCAGTCCATTCCCACAGCCTCTGCCTGGCTCTCATTTGAGCCAAATCACCTGTGCACTGCAACAGACTCCTGTCTCCATCTGTCCCACTCCAGGCCGGCCTCCACTCTGAAGCCAAAGTGTTGTCTGTCTAACACACGGAGCTGATCCTTCAGATCCTTCAAGGGTTCCCCAAGCTTTCAGGATGGCATTCAGACTCCTTTGTTAAATCTCCCAATCTCCTTCTTTTCTTTTTAAATAAAACAGAGGGCCAAGTGTGGTGGCTCATGCCTGTAATCCCAGGAGTTTGAAACCAGACTGGCCAACATGGTGAAACCCCATCTCTACTAAAATACAAAAAAAAAACCAGCCAGGTGTGCTAGTACGCCTGGAATCCCAGCTACTCCGGAGGCTGAAGCATGAGAATCACTTGAACCTGCGAGGTGGAGATTGTAGTGAGCCAAGATCACGCCACTACCCTCCAGCCTGGGTGACAGAATGACACTCTGTCTCAAAAAGTAATAATAATAATATATAAATAAATAAACTAGAGATGGGGTTTTGCCATGTTGCCCAGGCTGATCTTGAACTCCTGGGCTCAAATGATCCGCCTGCTTTGGACTCCCAAAGTGCTGGGATTAGAGGCATGAGCCACCGTGCCTGGCCTCAACTTCCTTTCTAATCTGGCACTTCTGAGCTCCCCAGACTACGTCTTTGCCCCTCACTCCTAACCTCGATTTTAGCCATAATGAACCACAGGTGCTTTCCTGGACAGTCCGTGCTGCTTCATGCCTCTGCCTTCAACATTCAGCTCAAAAATTCCTTCCTTCCTCTGGGAAGCCATTCCTTAGCCCACCCCTCGCCCACCACCTTCTTGAGATTGTCCTGATTTAGATGCTTCTCTTTTTTCCTGCCCCAGTACTCTCCACCATTGCACTCACCACAGTGAACAGGATGGGTTGGGTACGTGTCTTTCTTCCCTACCAGAATATAAAATCAGTGAAGACAGGGTCTTCACAAATACTCGACTTCCTATCCCTAATGGCAGCTCAGGGCTTGGAGCATATTACAAATACTGATTGAACGAATGAATGAAAACCAGCAGCCTTGTCCACACACAACAATACCGAACCCCAAAGCAGGTTCATGGTCAGGGTCAGATCTTCTCCACTGCTGAAGAATAGGAAATACTCCAGGCAAAGACACATCCTCTGCCTGCCATTCCAGCCCTGCCACAAACCACAGCAGGGAAGACGGTTGGGGTCACAAACCAGGGGGCTTTGAAGGCAGATGACTTCAGACTGCCGCCCGAATCTGCAGGTACTTCCTTGTGTAACCTTGGGGCCACCTACTTAATTCCTGGGCCTTGGTGTCCTCATTTATAAGGAAAATAATAACACACATTACAATATTGTCATGAGGAGTAAATGGAATGATGTATATAAAACATTTAGCACTTTGCAGACACTCAGTGCTGGTTCCACCCAGCCTTCTTTTTTCCAATATTGCCAGAACAGAGGCAGAGCCTAATAAAATTTGTATTCACAATGCACTCAGGCAGCTCCTGCTGGGTGAGATTCAGTCTAACAAATAAGGAAGGGGCCGGGCACGGTGGTTCACGCCTGTAATCCCAGCACTTTGGGAGGCTGAGGCAGGCGGATCATGAGGTCAAGATATCAAGACCATCCTGGCCAACATGGTGAAAACCTGTCGCCACTAAAAAATGCAAAAAAAAAAAAAATTAGTTGGGCACGGTGGCACGCACCGGTAGTCCCAGCTATTTGGGAGGCTGAGGCAGGAGAATCGCTTGAACCCAGGAGGGCGGAGGTTGCAGTGAGCCAANGAGGCTGAGGCAGGAGAATCGCTTGAACCCAGGAGGGCGGAGGTTGCAGTGAGCCAAAATTGCACCACTGCACCCCAGCCTGGCGAAAAAGAGAGACCCCCAACAAAAAAAAAAAAAAAAAAAAAATTAAAAAAGTAATAATAATAAAGAAATAAGGAAGGAGGCAGAGGCTTGCTTTCTGCACTGCAGCCCGGAGGCACTCAGTCACTGCCAGGGCATCCCAACCAGACCCAAAGGTCTCATGGCTTCTTGGCTTGGAGAGAGGTTGTATTATTGCGCACAGTAATCTCAGAGGCCTCCTGGTACCCATGGAGCACCTGGAGGGGCTTCATGCCAATGTCCTCTGCCCCTGCCCTGCTGGTTCAGAGCCAGAGGAACAGATTGGGCAGTGGGCTCCTCCTCACTTTGGAGATCAGCATTTTCTGCAAAGAGACACAGAAGAAAGTCTAAAAGAGAACATGAGGACATGTCAACAGTAAGTGGTTATCTCCAAGGACAAGATTCCAGGTGATTTTTAAATCTTCTTTATGTTATTTCCGATTTTCTTTTTCTTTTTTATTTGGAGACGGAGTCTCACTCTGTTGCCCAGCCTGGAGTGCAATGGTGCGATCTCAGCTTACTGCAACCTCTGCCTCCCGGGTTCAAGTTATTCTCCTGCCTCAGCCTTCTGAGTAGCTGGGATTACAGGTGCCCGCCACCGTGCCTGACTAATTTTTGTACTTTTAGTAGAGACGGGGTTTCACCACATTGGCCAGGCTGGTCTCAAACTCCTGACCTCAGGTGATCCACCCGCCTCGGTCTCCCAAAGTCCTGGGATTACAGGTGTGAGCCACGATGTCCAGCCATGTTCTTTCCTATTTTCTAAACTTTCTACGGTGAATGCTTCCATGGTCTGAAAACAGGTATGAGGCCCATGTTATACTTAATAAAGGACCAGTTTCTCTGGCCTTTCTCAGGCTGAGAGCAGGCTGGCACCCAGGCGAGTTATGCCCCTATGAGCACAATTAAATTGTAACATTCCATCCTGTTCTGAAATATCTGGCAGTGGAAACTCAGAACTCTGTGGCCTGGGATTCGAGGAGGCTGCAATGACCCTGGAACCTTCAGAAGAACAAGCAGAACCACTAAAGCCTTTGAGAGGTCAACTGAACGATGGCTGTCTCCCCGACATAGGATGGAGGCTCATTCAGGGTACCTAAAGCTGTCCCTAAGTGTCAGTGCTTATAGGGAAGAAGAGCCTAGAATTGGAAATTGTAATGAGGAGAAAGTGGTTGAGGCTAAGAGACTGTCTCTTAGCCTCAACCCCTTTCTGTGTGGCCACTGTATGGCCAAAGGACAGGTTTCTAGGGAAATGTATCCTTTTTGAAAGACAGCAAGGGAGAGAACCATTGCAACTTGCCAAAGCCCCTCAAGTCTCTTGTGAAGGGTATTTTCAGCTCAATTAAGGAGAGGTGGCAAGGCACGAAGGCTCACACCTGTAATCCCAACACTTTGGGAGGCCAAGGCTTGTGGATCACTTGAGGCCTTGAGTTTGAGATCAGCCTGGCAATAGAGTGAGACCACTACCCCCATCTCTACAAAACCAACCAACCAACCAACCATTAGCTGAGTGTGGTGGTGTGTGCCTGTAGTCCCAGCTGAAGAGGCTGACGCAGGAGAACTGCTTGAGCCAGGAATCTGAGGCTGCAGTAAGCTATGATTGTGACACTTTACTACAGCCTGGGGGACAGAGTGAGACCCTGTCTCTCAAAACAAAAAGAGGGGTGGAAGAACTCCTCCCATAGTAAAACCCCCTTTCCTGCACCCAGACTTGTTGTTTCATTCATTCGCTCACTCATTCCTTCATCAGTCACTGACTGAACCCCTCTAGGTACAGATATTACATCCCATCCACGTGCTGTATGATTAACTGGGACCTTTCTCCCACTATTCCCATCACTACCAATACTCAAGAGGAAATCTTACGGAGTAATAGTGGTGGGGCATTTGTTTTGCTCAGTGGGTGTACAAGCTGAGGGGGGCACTGGAATGCTGGAAGTCTTAAAGAGGCTATGGAAATAGAGAAGGGTAAAAAAATGATAAGACAGCCGGCAAGAGAGGAGAACTTTGGGGAAGAGAATCAAAAGATGCCTAAGGTAGAATTTTGAAGGCATTATGCATCTCTGTCTCCCTCACGATGTCTTCAGAAAAACAGACACCCTTCCCCAAAGGCTTCTGAAGTTGAACTGGGTAGGAACCATGGAAGTGCTACATTCTGTTCTCAAGATAGAAGGCAGGTGAGAGCAAAGGCTGACCAAGGAGGCCCAATCAGATCTTTATTACACCCAAATAAAAAGAAGCTGCCCTGCCTGGGGGTTCATGGTGCAGCAGCAGGATGCCCTGCAAATAAACCAGTCCCTAAGGTGGTGTACACCAAGAAGGCAGCTGAAAGGGCCTTGGGCACAACATTTCAGGAGCATCAGAAAACTCAGTCTTCAGGACAACTCATATTTTAATGCAGCTTTTGACAAAATCCTAGTACAAAAATGCATGATGAACAAACTGTCAGTATTTTCAATAAAAACTGGATTTGAGAACAGGACTGGGATTACACTGAAGTAAGTGAAACTAAGTTGTACAAGTGTGAGGTCAGATTCTGTCTGGATTTCTTTTTTTTTTTTTTTTTTTTTTTTTGAGGCGGAGTCTTCACTCTGTCGCCCAGGCTGGAGTGCAGTGGCACCATCTCGGTGCCATGGCAAGCTCCGCCTCCCGGGTTCGCGCCATTCTCCTGCCTCAGCCTCCCGAGTAGCTGGGACTACAGGCGCCCGCCACCACGCCCGGCTAATTTTTTGTATTTTAGTAGAGACGGGGTTTCACCGTATTAGCCAGGATGGTCTCGATCTCCTGACCTCGTGATCCGCCCGCCTCGGCCTCCCAAAGTGCAGGGATTACAGGCGTGAGCCACCGCGCCCGGCCCCTGTCTGGATTTCAAACGTAAATATTCAGTTCAACGTAGATTTTCTGGCATTAATTTTTAATTTTTGAAATGTGGCATCAAAATATCATTGACTTAGAAGACTGAGGTTTTGGGAGCCCCCGAAATCTAGATCTCCTCAGCAGCCCTGAGCTGGGGGCACCCAGGAACGAGCGGACCAAATGTTTCTCTAAAGGCAGCATGATGGGCTGCTCTGCCTATGGAGTAGCCGTTCTTTATTCCTTTACTTTCTTTATTTGGAGATGGAGTCTTGCTCTGTCACCCAGGGTGGAGTGCAGTGGCGCGATCTCAGCTCACTGCAACCTCTGCCTCCCAGGTTCAAGCAAGTCTTCTGCCTCAGCCTCCCAAGTAGCTGAGATTATAGGTACATGCCACCATGCCTGGCTAATTTTTGTATTTTTAGAAGAGACAGGGTGTCACCATATTGGTCAGGCTGGTCTCGAAGTCCTAACCTCAGGTGATCCACCTGCCTTGGCCTCACAAAGTGCTGGGATTACAGGCGTAAGCCCAGCCTATTCCTTTACTTTCTTAATAAACTTGCTTTCACTTAAAAAAAAAAAAAAAAAAAGTATTTATTGTAAAGGCAATCTAGGCCAAGGCCCAGCCTGTATAGGGGCTGGAAGGACAGAGTGCGTTTGGGGAAGGAGGCAGTCACAGTGCATACCTGGAGTGCCTAGTCCCATTTCCTCTCCAAGGCCTCCTTCCTCACAGGTGCTGAGGCTTCAGCATCTCGTGAAGCATCTCCTATGCAATAGGTAGTGTGGATTCAAAAACACGAGAAAACGCAGAGATACAATCACTACCCACAAAGAGCTCATGTCAAGCCAAGACACCCTATGGCTGAAGACGGCCAACCCTGTGGTTGTTTCCAGCTTTTAACATTCTACAAGCATTGTTTTTTTGTTTTGTTTTTTTGTTTTTTATTGAGATGGAGTCTTGCTCTGTTGCCCAGGCTAGAGTGCAGTGATGCAATCTTGGCTTACTGCAACCTCCGCCTCCCAGGTTCAAATGATTCTCCCAACTCAGCCTCCCAAGTAGCTAGGATTACAGGCGCTGGCCACCACGCCCGGCTAATTTTTGTATTTTTAGTAGAGAGACAGGGTTTCACCATGTTGGCCAGGCTGGTCTTGGAACTCCTGGCCTCAAGTGATCCGCCCGCCATGGCCTCCCAAAGTGCTGGGATTACAGGCGTAAGCCACCGTGCCCAGCCTACAAGCACTGTTTTGTTCTTGATGTTCTAAATGCTAACAGCATGACAGAAGCATTTTATTTAGGAGTGGCCTACATTCTATCCTTTTCTTTAAAAACAATATTCAATTCCGGGCATTTATGACACAGTTAATGATGATCCATTTCAAAAAGGGATTTGACAGATGAAATCCCTTTTGCTCCTTCTCAGCCTGGCAAGCAGGAAGGAGTTAATTCTCTCATGTCTCATTTTCCAGGTGAGGAATCTGAAATTCAGCATTTAAGCAACTTCCTCAAAGTTTTCTGACCACAAGGGCAGAACTGGGACTAAAATCCAAGTCTCCCAGCTCCTGAATGGAGACTGACGGTCCCTTCATTGACTACATATGGGAAATATGCGGGCAAACTGGAGAGCAATTTCCCCCTAGTTCCATCTAAACTTTGCTAACAAAGCAACTCCTGCCTTCAAGCTGATCTCTGGAAGCCACGAGTACACACTTTGGGCTTGACTCTGAGCTCCCTGCTGGGGATGACAGGGGACTGTACAGCCACAAAGCTTCATCACTGAAGGAGACAGGAAAAAAAGTGCTTTTCGGCCAGGCATGGTAGCTCATGCCTATAATCCCAGCACTTTGGGAGGCCAAGGAGGGTGTATCATGAGGTCAGGAGTAAGAGACCAGCCTGACCAATATGGTGACACCCCATTTTTACTAAAAATACAGAAGTTATCCAGGTGTGGTGGTGTGCACCTGTAGTCCCAGCTACTCGGGAGGCTGAGACAGAAGAATCGCTTAAACCCGGAAGGTGGAGGTTGCAGTGAGCCGAGATGGCACTACTGCACTCCAGCCTGGGCAACAGAGCGAGACTCCGTCTCCAAAAACAATAAAAAAGCAATTTCCCACTGTCCTCCCGCGCCCACCCCCAGACTGTCCTCTTTCCTCTGTCTTCCCACCCCCACACCCAAACTCTTCACCACTCTGACCTCCCAGCTTGCAGAGGCCCCAGAAACCTCACATCCAATCATGAGCAGTGCAGCAGGCCCCTGCCAGGCTGCCAGGCCGTACTTTCAGGGACTTCACTTTGCACACCAAGGTCCTTGCCAGATCCAAACGCTGCCTCTTTCCAGCCTGAATAGAAAAGAAGCCGCTTAAACTAAGCCAAGCAGCAGCCATAACAACAGCAGCATTCACGGCTGAGCAGGAACGCTGGCCCTCATGGTGGTCTGGGAAAGATGCCGATTCCCTTGACCTGGACAGAGGCGGCGGGTCCTCCCGGAGGCCTGGACAGCAGCCGGCAGCGAGTTGGATGCGATCACCGGATCATGAGCTGCATCACAGCTCCTCTCAGGTACTGGCAACGGGCCCTGGCCGGTCCTGCATGTTTAAGAAGGCCTGTTGGAAATATCATCATGCTTGAGCCCTCACACATGGTCCATGTCCCTCAGCTGGTCTAGGAATGGCACAATGCCTCTGTGTACTGGCTGCCATGAGCTGGCCCAAGGGCCTGACAATCCTGGAGATGGAAGGTCTCGAGGATCTCAGAGCTAGGGAAGCAGGGGACTGTCCAGAAGGCAAGGGAAGGGTTGGAAACTGAGTCAGGCCAGAGCCTAGGCTCCCCTGTGGTGCCATTGCTGCCCACACCCCACATCCCCACCAGACTCGCCCATACTTTTTACTGCTTTGTGTTGGTATTGGCACTGGTCATCATCAACATCATCATCATGGGTAGCATTCACTGAGTGTAGTGGGCTGGACAGTGGCCCCCCAAAAAGATATGTTCACATCCTAATTCCCAGAACCTGCCAATGTTACATTATTTGGAAAAAGTTTTTGCAAATGTGCTTCAGAATCTTGAAAGGAGGTGCTTATCCTGGATTATCCAGGCGGGCCCTAAATGCAATGAATGACATGGATTCTTAGGAGACAGGCAGAGGGAGGATACATGGAGATACAAAGAAGAGAAGACACAGAGAAGAGGAGGGGCAACGTGGTCGCAGAGGCAGACACTAGAGTGACCTGGCCACAGCTAAAGAACAGGTACAGCCACCAGAGCTGGAAGATGCAAAGACAGAGTCTCAGAGACAGCGTGTCTCTGCCAACGCTTTTATTTTGGACTTTGGGCCTCCAGAACCAGGAAACAGAGGTCTGTTGGTTGAAGTCACCCAGTTTATGGAAATTTGTTATTGCAGCTCCAGGACGCAAACATCCAGGACACCATCATGACCATCATCCTCATCATCCGCCATGGCCCTTCCTAAGCACATCCTGAGAATGTACAGCACGTTCCAGGCACCAGACACTCGGCAAGGCTGTCCAACAACTCCACAAGTCGTTTTCATTTAACAGAGGAGCAAACCAAAGTTTAGTGAGGAACTGGCCATGGTGGTTTGGACCCAGAAGAAATGCAACCCTCTATGGACTGCTGTCTCCAAGTAGAAGACCAAAAAGCACTTTGACAGTGTCTCCCTTATTTGCAGCCACCTTAGGGATTTGCACATAGGAGGTGATCTTGCTTTTGATCCCAAATGATCTTTTTACCAGACTTGGCTCTGAGGCTTGGCTCTTTCTAAAAGTCAGGGAATGAGGAACTGTGGGGACAGGACATGCCGTTTCAAATGACCCAAGTAGTGGTTTTGATGAGTTTGCCAGCACCTAAATAGCTCACATGGGCCTATGGGAATTTCTCTTTCTCCTTGCTAAGGAAGGACTTTGAAGCCAAGACCCCACCTAGAGACCCTTCAGCATTGACTATCACAGCAGAAAAATATCAGAGTACTTTCGCCTTCTTTTTGAACAGAAATTATGGGAAACTGGATTCGCAAGGAGAACATCATAACCTTCCAGAAGTTTCCCCGGCCCAGAGAGCAGTGCACCAGAGAAGAGTCTTGAACCCTCTCTGGGAACAGAGAGGAGAATCTCGAAGGTCAGGGTTAGCTCCACCCAGGACTCTAAGGATACAAGCAGCCATGACAAGCCTCAGTAGAATCCAGACCAAATGGCTGGAACTTTAGGGACTAAATCTAACATTCATATTCTTAGCTTATTAGACATATCACATACATACGAAGGGCTAGCTGACTTAACACATAGTTTTGCTCGTACAGCAGTACATCGTGGACAGGCTGGGCGTGGTGGCTCACACCTGTAATCCCAGCACTTTGGAGGCCAAGGTGGGCAGATCACCTGAGGTCAGGAGTTTGAGACCAGCCTGGCCAACGTGGTGAAACCCCGTCTCTAAAAAAGAAAAGAAAAGAAAAGAAAAGAAAAAAATATATATATATATATACACACACACACACACACACACACGCCCCACAAAATTAGCCAGGTGTGCTGGCAAGTGCCTGTAATCCCAGCTACTCAGGAGGCTGAGGCAGGATAATTGCCTGAACCCGGGAGGTGGAGGCTGCAGTGAGCCGAGATCACTCCACTGCACTCCAGCCTGAGTGACAAGAGCGAAACTCTATCTTAAAAAAAATAAAAGAAAAGAAAAGCCAAAAAACAAAAACCTTGCGGACAGATGTGGCTTCATCCGGAAATAGGGTCTGGACAAGTCCATCCTGAATCCCACAGATGCTAGGCCATTGAGCTCCCAGTTCTTGGCCAGCCTCCATATGCAGGGCAACATCCTTGATGCTGCTGCTTGGGAAATGCTAATTACCCCAGGGGAGCTGGGAAGGAAACAAAAACCAAAAGAGTCGTTTTGGCCTGTTGTGACCTGGCTGACCACCCCCTGCTGGGGAAACCCAGTGCTCTCAAGCAGAGCACATATCAAGTCAACTCTGCAGTATATTCATTCACTCTTCACTGAGGAGAAAAGGAAGGGAGGGGACGCAGGAGGTAATCAGCACCTCCAACGTGGTTCTCCTCAGCTTTCTGGAGTGAGAAGACAGCCTGGTGAGCAATCCCCTCAGCACCCCAGGGCCTGGGTGGGTGTGTGTGTGTGTGTGTGTGTGCGCGCGCGCGCGCACCCCAGGGCCTGGGGGTGTGTGTGTGTGTGTGTGTGTGTGTGTGTAGCCTGCACTATATCCGTCACCTACCCTGAGTCATCTGGTAGGACAATGGGTTGGAGCCTCAGCACCTAACCCTATGGGTTTTGCCACAGAGGGGAAAAGAATGATAAGGAGCAATAAGAAGCCTAAGGTGCTGGTTTGCTCTACGTGCTTACAGCTGGAGACTGTAAAGGCTGGGTCAACTAATTCACTGGGAGCCAATCCAAAAAGAAGTGGACCAGCCCTATTTATCGCTTTATGGCCTCCTCAGGGCACTTGGTTAGTCTCACCAGGGCCTTTACTTTCACAGGTCCACAGTTTCTATCTGCAACTCCCAGATCCAAAAAGTTTTGACAACTGAGTTTTTTTTTTCCTTTTGTAAGGCATCTGCCAGCAAAACTTTGCCTGATCTCAACTACCCTGCAGCCATTTATTGTCTTTATTTATCCTACTCTTATAATAGTTCCACATTTGGCTGCTGAGATATTAATTTATTTGCGAGGTGCTACTCCAGACCCCACTGGATATGTTACATAACACAGTATATGTATTGCTTGACCTTTCTAAAGATTCAAAAAAAGCTGAGTTCTAAAACAGCTCAGGCCCTGAGGATTTCCAATAAGAAATTGTGTTCCAAGGTTAAATGTTGCTATAGCCTGAACTGTGTCCCCTGGAATTCATATGCTTGAGCCCTAACCCACCATGTGATTGCATTGGAGGCAGGGACAAGAAGAAGGTGATTAAGGTTAAATGAGGTCATGAGAATGGGGCCCTGATCCAATAGAACTAATGCCCTCATAGGAAGAGGAAGAGACATCAGTGTGCTCTCTCTGCCATGTGAGGACACAGTGAGAAGAGAAGGTGGCAAGCCGCGAACGGGACCCTTACTAGAACCTGGCCGTGCTGGCACACTGATCTCAGATGTCCAGCCTCCAGAACTATGAGAAAGTACTTTTCTGTTAAGACACCCAGTCTATGGTATTTTGTTATGGCAGCCCAAGTTGACCAGTACAGATTTTGGTACCAAGAAGTGGGGTGCTGCTGTAACAGATACCAAAAGATATGGAAGCAGTTTTGGAACTGGGTAGTAATGGGCAGAGGCTGGAAGAGTTTGGAGGTGCATGCTAGAAAAAGCCTAGATTGACGTAAACTGAATATTGGTATCAATACGGACGTTAAAGATCATTCTGGTGAGGTCTCAGAAATGAGAACTATGTTACTGGAAAGCAGAGGAAAGGCCATGTTTCTCGTAACATGACAAAGTGCATCTGTAACTTTTTAGGTACTATGGATTTATTTTTAAAAAATAAATAATAAAATGGCAAAGAACTTGGTGGAAATGTGTTTTGTTATGAAAGCCTGAGTGGACTCATATACACTCTTGCGTTTCTCTGCCAGACTTGGTCCATCAGCTCCTGGGAGCCTTTAGCGATTAACCTGACTTTGGTATGAACACTCCCATACTCAAACTCTTTCTGGAAACTTGTTTATGTAAGTTTGGACTTACTGATGAACTTTTTTACATCTATGAGTGTATCATTTTGCCTATTTTTATGTCTCACCCCAGATGAATAAAATTCCCTCTGGTGTCTATAACAGCCTCGTTGGGGTCCTCTTTAGGCTCACAGCACCAACTCTATAGCCCTGAACGCATGGCAGATGAGCAGACATTCTGAGTGGTTAGGCGCTTGCCAAACATATTCCAGAACCCTCCAAAGAGGTATGAAAAGACTAGAAAAGTCTGGAAACAAAGACAATTCAATAAGGTAGCAGATTATTAAATTAACATATGAAAACAGTTAATTGTAATATATGCAAAAATAACAATTTGAAAAATGGAAATGGAAACGGAAAACCATATCCCTATTTTCAATAGAAACTAAAAAGTTTGTATAAGATTTGATGCACAGATACATCAAAACTTTGATATATAGATATTCAGTAAGAAATATATATCTTGGCCAGGCACGGTGGCTCACACCTGTAATTTCAGCACTTTGGGAGGCTGAGGCGGGCAGATGACCAGAGGTCAGGAGTTCGAGACTAGCCTGGCCAACATGGCAAAACCTCGTCTCTACTAAAATTACAAAATAATTAGCCAGGTGTGGTGGTGGACACCTGTAATCCCAGCTACCTGGAAGGCTGTGGCAGGAGAATCACTTGAACCTGGGATGTAGAGGTTGCAGTGAGCCAAGATCACGCCATTACACTCCAGCCTGGACAACAGAGTGAGACTCTGTCTCAGAAAGAAAAAAAAAAAAGAAAATTTTATATATATATTAAAATATGTATATAGACATTCAATAAGAAACATGCCTAACCTATTAGAAAATAACTTTAAAACTATCAATGAAGAAATATGAAGTTTTTGTATAATAATGGTATTATGGCTATTTTTTTTCTTTCTTTTTTTTGAGATGGAGACTCGCTCTGCTGCCCAGGCTAGAGTGCAGTGGCACGATCTCGGCTCACTGCAACCTCTGCCTCCCAGCTTCAAGTGATTCTCCTGCCTCAGCCTCCCGAGTAGATGGAACTACAGGTGCGTCACCATGCCTGCCTGATTTTTGTATTTTTATTAAAGATGGGGTTTCACCATGTTGGCCAATCTGATCTCGAACTCCTGACCTGTGATCTGCCCGCCTTGGCCTCCCAAAGTGCTGGGATTACAGACGCGAGCCATTGCGCCCCGCCTTATGGCTATTTTTTTGAAGTCTTCATCTTTGATAAATACATAGTAAAAACAATGACAGATAAATGATGATGTCTTGGATTTGTCTGAAAATAATATGGGCTGGGTACAGTGACTCACACCTGTAATCCCACTGTGGAAGGCCAAGGCAGGTGGACTGCTTGATCCCAGGAGTTTGAGACCAGCCTTGGCAACATGGTGAAATCCCGCCTCTACAAAAAATACAAAAATTAGCCAGGCATGGTGGTGCAGCACGTCTGATGTCCCAGCTACTCAGAAGGCTAAGGTGGGAGGAATGCTTCAGCCCAGGAGGCAGAGGTTGCAGTGAGCTGAGATCACACCACGGCACTCCAGCCTGGACGACAGAGTAAGACCCTGTCTCAAAAAATAGTAATAACAAAATAAATAATACGAAGGGTAGTGGGTATGCATGTGGACGAGGCAGCATGGGCTGATGGTGGAGAGGCTGTGTGATGGATACAAGAAGGTTCATTTTATGGTTTTCACAACTTTTGTGTATGTTCTCAGTTTTCCATATTAAAAAGTTCTTTTAAAAAACCTGTTGAGGAACTGGAAGAAAATGTTAAGAGAAAAGTCTAGCTTGCTTTTAAATAAAAAGGTTCGATGATTTTTTTTCACTTCAAATTAATCTATAAACTCAATGTAAACCCAATTAAAATGCCAACAAGGAGTATTTTTAGAAAGCTCCTCTGGAAAAATGACCATAATAGCCAGCAAAATTAGGAAAGAGAAGGGGGTGGAAGCAGGTAGGGCAGAGAAAGCCTGCTCTTACAAGCATTGAAACTAATAAAGCTACAATAATAAAAGGAATTTAGTAATGGAGAACAAACAGGGCAATGGTGCAAAATGAAATTCCAGAAATAGGCTCCAGTGCCTGCTAGGTGCCAGGCACTATTCAACATGTTGAATAATTGGCACCAAGCAAAATAGACAAAGATTCTCCCTTAAATAAGTAAATAAATAAGAACATCTACATAGTGGTAAGTGTTTTAGAGAAAATAAAGCAAGACAATGAGATAAAGGGCAACGGGGGTGACATGAGTTGAGACCTAAGAAACTAGCATAACACAGATGATCTAGGACAAGGGAAAAGCATTCTAGGAGAGGGAGAGCCAAGACCCTAAGGTTGAAATGAGTCCACACATCATGAAACAAAAAGCAGGTTGTGGTTAACAGAGAAGAGGCCAGGAAGATGAGCAGGGGCTAGATTACATAAAGCTTGCAGTGACTAGTGAGGACTCTGAATTCTATTCTAATTGAGATGGAAAATGCTTTAAAGAGTTTTAGTTCGCAGAGCGACACATCTGTTTAGCATTTAAAAGAAAAAAACTGCTCTAGCTACTTACTATGTAGACAGAGGGTTTATACCAACAAAAATATTCTGGAAATGTACTTAACAGTTTGCAATGGTCTACCCAAGAGGTGATGATGGGATAAAAGAGGTAGAAGTGACAGGAATGGTGGCAAGTGGTCTGATTTGAAATATGACTTTAACACAGTGCCAGTGAACTGATGGGTTAGAAGTGGAGAAAAAGAAAGGAATTCAGGATGACTCCCATTGCTTTGGTCAAAGTAACTGGGTAGATGATGGCACCATCAATCAAGAAAGAGAAGATGAGCGGGGGCCATGGGGCAGTAAATCAAGGACTCTAGGCCAGACGCGGTGGCTCATGCCTGTAATCCCAGCACTTTGGGAGGCCGAGGCGGGTGGATCATGAGGTCAGGAGATTGAGACCATCCTGACTAACACGGTGAAACCCCGTCTCTACTAAAAGTATAAAAAATTAGCCAGGCGTGGTGGCGGGTGCTTGTAGTTTCAGCTATGCAGCAGACTGAGGCAGGAGAATGGCGTGAACCCGGGAGGCGGAGCTTGCAGTGAGCTGAGATCGCGTCACTGCGCTCCAGCCTGGGTGACAGAGCGAGACTCCGTCTCAAAAAAAAAAAAAAAAAAAAAAAAAAAATCAAGGACTCTACTGTCATATCCATCCATCACTTGAGACACCTATCAGACACCCAAGAAGGAGTGTCAGTTGGCAGGTGGCTGCTGCAGGAGGATGGAGCTCACCTGGAAATTTGTAGGGGGGCATCAGCATAAAGATACAATGAGGGCAGCATTTCAGATCTACAGGGAAAATAGATCTGCAGGGATCGTTTGATAACTGGTGTTGAAGCAATTGACTTTGCTTTTGGGGAAAAAAACCCAAATTCCAAAATAACTTCCAAATGGATCAAAAAAAAAAAAAAAAAAAATTCTGGTGAGCGTATGTTATAGCAAATGGCTCTCCCGCACTCTTGGTGGCAGTGTAAATTTGTGCAACCTTTCTTAGGGACAATATGGCACTGGGTATCAAATTTAAAATACACGTTGACTTTGTTCTAGTAATTCTACTACTTGGATTAATTTATTCAACAGATATACATACAAGAATTTCCTGGGATGCAGGTACAAGGATGTCCACTACAGAGTCATTGCAGTAAAAAATTAGAAACAAGCAAAGCCTGCCTCAATAGCAGACTGGTTAAATAAATTATCAAACGTCCATAAGACAGACTACTTTGCAGAGGATACAAAAAATGCAGGAAACTTGTACGAGCTGATACCAAACTATCTCCCAGGCACATTACGTGAAAAATTAGCAAACAGAACTTCTTGTGCTTTATTATCCTTCTATGTAAATGTATGTGTGTCCATATACAAAGTCTTTTGATTTTCATCTTTTATCATTCCCAAAGTACTGTTTGAATTTTGTAACAATGTACATATTTTCCATTTAAAAAAACCAATAGGGATTATTTGAATGGTGAAATTATGGGTCACCTTTTTGTTTTCTTTATACTTCTTGGAATATATATTTTTAAAGCACCCTAACAAATATTACCAGAAAATAAAACTTCAAAGAATATGATCCCACATCCTCCCCACTAAGACTGTGGACAAATCACTTTAAATCTACAGGACAATCTTATGACCGTCTTTTCTAATTTGTTTTCTTTCTTTTTTTTTTTTCCTTAACATTCTGATCTCACTGAGATTTTGTACCTTCAGGCTCTGTTGGAAGCAGCGTGTACCCAAAGCCAAGCTGTAAAAGTTGCAGGGGAGCCACAGAGCTGCCAAGGAGGGTGTTTAATGAGCAAAACTTAAGGGCCGAATGCAAATTGCTAGCAAACACCAGATGGCAGGGGTCAGGGGGAGATGGCCTCAAAGAGATAAAGTCAGAGCACTGGTCAGGTCCAGAGAAAAATGACTCCCATCTGACTTGGGGGCAGTGAGAGTGTCACATGGTTCACACAGCTGGTGTGCACTCCCCATGATAGGCAGAAGGGGTCTTTCTGCGTAAGCTTATGGCTGGAAAGTCAGGGGAAAGGGAGGGATGGAGGATACAAAAGGAACGAGGTAGCTTGTGGTGGAAATGGAGTGTCTTGGCCTATGTGAAAATTCACCTGCAGGGCTTTTGAGGGCTAGCTGTCCTGAAATCCCAAAATGTGTAAACCATGTACACACACACACACACACACACACACACACACACACACACAGCCTAAAGACTGAGAATGCGCTAGTTCTATTTAATCTTGGAAGAGAACATTAACAGAATTCAATTAAACCGTTATTAAGAACTTTAAACGGAGATTAGTGCTTATTTTCACATTTCTTTGAACTTTAAAATTATACTCTTTATTTAAATACAAAGTTAATAGTATTGGATAGTGCTGGCCTTATTTGTTGTAATGAAGCCTTGTTCTTAATTGGAAAGCAAGAATGTACCATTCCACCTCTCCCAATTAACCACCTTTATTGGAAGCCGGGCTTCCGGAAACACAAAGCTATCAACTAAGGCACCGACATTCTCCCGGGGGGCAGTTTGCCCTAACCACGGACTTGAAAGAAAGAAAACTGTTCGCATTGGCCTCGCACACCCAAACTTAAAACAGACCACAGACACGAGAGCGTCCAATTCAAACGCTGACCCCTGCCTAAGCCCCTCTGCGAAGCTTGTGTTGCAGCTCTCCCCCTCCCCGTGGGTCCTCCAGGAAACGCACAGCAGCTGCTTCAGACCATCATTGCTACTTCACTCTCGCCTCTAGTTTAACCAGTCCCAGTTCCTTTAAACTCGCCAGTTGGGTCCAATTTTCCAATCATATAATTATATCTATCTATGTGTCTTAGGGAGAAGAAAGAATGCGATGTTCCAAAAAAAATTATACCCCTCTTTTGGTCCTATATTATGCATTTTCTGCTTCTGGTAAGGAATCTAAGCTATGCCACTACAATATATTTAGTTGGAGTAAACTCCTCTCCAGCATTCCTTCTTTTAAACATATTATTCCTTTCTTAAGAGAAACTAGCTCAAGGGAGCTGGGGGTATTTAAATGGAGTCTCTATGATCACCAAAAGCATCACATGCCCTGAGAGCAACAACAGTTGCTAAAATCAGCTTGTCAGTTATCTTCAAACTCTAATTTAACTTGTCTTAAGGTAAACTTTTTATTATAAGAACTTTTGAGAAGTCATATAGTTTCGAAAACTCTTCCACATAGCATTTTGTGATCCAATATGGTAGGAGACGTAGTGTTGACAGGAAGATAGACACAGACACGTACGCACATGTTATATATATTATACATATATAATGTGCATATGTATATGAGGAACCTATACATATGTATAGGCTCATGCCTGTAATCCCAGCACTTTGAGAGGCTGAGGTGGGTGGATCTCTTGAGGTCAGGAGTTCAAGACCAGCCAGACTAACATGGTGAAACCTCGTCTTTACTAAAAATACAAAAAATTAGCTGGGTATGGTGACACATGCCTGTAATCCCAGCTCCTCGGGAGGCTCAGGCAGGAGAATTGCTTGAACCTGGGAGGCGGGGGTTGCAGTGAGCTGAGATTGTGCCACTGGACTCTAGCCAGGGCAACAGTGTGAGACTCTATCTCAACAAAACAAAAGTAAAAACAAAAACAAATAAAACATGTTTTAAGTATTGATGAATCAACAGTCATAAGCCTTTAATGTTCATCACATGTTGAAAGAAAAAAACAGTAATTTTCCATCCAAGTTGCAGCCCCATATTCAGAAACATTTAGTGATATCTGGCAATGGTCTCCATTCATGGAACAAGTAAAATTATTTGCATATATGGTGGGAATTATTTTACAGGTGTTGACCTTGAGGACAAGAAAGTTGGGAGGGGGTAGGTGGGGGGATCTTGGGAAGGAATTCAGATCTGGCCAATCCCCAGAATGGGTGTCCACAGTCAGCAACTGTCCGAGGGGCCAAGGCCGGCTAGGGAAGCACAAGCTAGATCTGCGTCCGTCGCTGTGGGGCAGGCATCTCTCAGAGCTGCAGGGGACAAGCTGCTGGGCTGGGCAGAGGCTCCATGCACCCACAACAGGAGGTATCTACAAACCCAGCAGGGCCTGGCCCTTGGTCAGGGATTTCAAGGATGAGCCAGCATCATTTCCAGAGAGCAGTGGAGTAATTAAGCTCGCACGTCCTGACGAGAAGGCTGGCAGGTCTGGCTGCAGAGCCACAACAAGCCTGTTCCTGGCTGCCCGAAATGTGTTCACCACCAGGGTCTGGCCACAGAAACGGGAGCCACATGCACGTCGATTCCAGCCCCTCAGGGCAGCAGAGGGAGACTTAGCTTCCTGAGGCTGGCATAAATGAGGCATCTTTTTTTTTTCAATTGGCTTCCCAAGTGCAAAGTTCCTCCTCAAATCTTAGGAGGCGGAATCCCACAGCCAGCTGTCCTCACCTCTCATTAGCAGTTGGTCTCAGAAATTTTATTTGAGCCCAGAACCCTTCTAATTTCTTCTCTGATCAGATAGATGGATGGAAGTCTTTCTTTTGCAATGTCTACCAAGCAAAAGTTTGCCATTTCCCCACCGGCTCCATCCCTCTATCTGACAACAGCCTTTCTGTGAAGAGAAGCTTGGAGTCACCATCAGACTTGTCCCCTAGCACCCAGGCAGATCCTTGTGACAGTCGGCCGGGGCCTTGTCCTCCCCAAGCCCACCGTCCATTCAGTTTTCTGGTGACACCTACTCCACCCATGAATGAATTAAAGAGCAAATGAATGAGGACTTGACACGACTTCTCAATCATTTCATGAATGTGAGGCATTATAAATATAAAATAATTCCATATCAGATAGCCAAGAAAAATGCTCTAGAAGATGCATTTAAACCCATTGGAGCTAAACATTTTGAGGATTGTGGTGTTTGAAGATTTGATAAAATTCTACAAACTGTGTGCTTTTATGTAAGTTTAGGCATTCCACAGACACTTGAAAGGTGAGTTTAATAACTTTGGGTTTACATAGTCTCAATACTACAGGATCTAAGAAACTTAACCTCTAGGGGGAACCTTCAAAAATCTGATATTGAGGCCAGGCATGGTGGCTCATGCCTGTAATCCCAGCACTTCTGGGAGGCTGAGGCTGAGAGATCACTTGAGGTCGGGAGTTTGGGACCAGCCTGGCCAGCATGGCAAAACCCTGTCTCTACTAAAAAAATACAAAAATTAGCTGGGCATGGTGGTACACGTCTGTAATCCCAGCTACTAGGGAGGCTGAGGCATGAGAATTGCTTGAACTTGGGAGGTTTAGGTTGCAGTAAGCCAAGATGGCACCACTGCACTCCAACCTGAGTGACAAGACCTTGTCTCAAAAATAAATAAAAATAAAACAAAAATAAAAAATGCAATTCAACACAACACAATACACCACAACACAGTACAACGAGAAGCATCTTTTCAGATCACAGTGCCCCATAAGATACCTGCAGGGAAACCCAGTGTTCTCCTCAGAGACCACGCCTTTCACCTAAAAGAACATCTGCCTCAACCCACTTCTTAAAATCCTCAGCTTTGGAGAGGGAACCTTTTGAAAACAGAAGCTACTGGAAATATTTTTATGCAGAAGCTGCTTTGCAAAAGCGAAAGAATATTTTGCTTTCCATAAGAAAGCTTGGAATCTGTGCCAATCCGGCATGCATCTTTCCGTCAAGGGCAGGGCAAAGAAGAGGCACCTATCAAGTCATCTTACTAGGAAGGTAACACTCTGAGAAGTGTCTCCCACAAAATGGAGAGCCGTTCTCCTTGGTCAGTTCAATGGAGGGAGGGTTCTGTAGTCAGAGGCCACTATCCTGCCCACACCACCCTTCCCCATATAGTCTGGCAGGGCAAATGTTTTTGATATCACTAAGTGTCTAAAAGAAAAAAAAGTAGTTGAGTGGGGAGAGTTACCTAATGAGGTGGGACCCTAGCTATTTCTCCCTTTGACATAATTAAAAAGGAGAAAAAAAAAAAAAAGAAATATAGGCTGGGCATGGTGGCTCTCGTCTGTAATCCCAGCACTTTGGGAGGCCAAGGTGAGCAGATTGCTTGAGGCTAGGAGTTCCAGACCAGCCTGGCCAACATAGTGAAATCCTGTCTCTACAAAAAATATAAACGTTAGCCAGGTGTGGTGGTGAGCACCTGTAGTCCCAGACACTCGAGAGGCTGAGGTGGGAAGATGGCTTGGGCCTGGGAGGCAGAGGCTGCAGTGAGCTGAGATGGTGCCATTGTACTCCAACCTGGGAGACAGAGCGAAACTCTGTCAAATAAATAAATAAGAAATTCCACTGAAAACACCCAGGCTGTAGGGGGTGCTGTGATGAATCACCCTACAGAGACTGACATCCCCAGGCTCCAGACGTCCCCCACCAGAACTGACTGTCCCCAGGCTCCAGACGTCCCTCACTAGAACTGACGGTCCCCAGGCTCCAGAAGTATCACCACAAGGCTCTCAGGTGCCAGCTCTCTCAGGAATTCCCCTCAGCAGCTGCTGCTTCCAATGCAGGGACATAGAGCCTTGGATCCCAGATCATAACTCTTAAGGGCTGTGCTAGCCCAGAGCTCTGGGGTGAGTGGGAGTAGCTGAGTCCTTGGCGGATGCACTGCAGTTGGTCTCATTGTGCGAGTACTGTCCAGGAGATTCCTCCAGGATTTTCTCACTAGGAGCTGGCTTCCCTGGGAATCTAATCTGCAACAGACACAGGCCTGCCCTAGGGAAATGCTCACTGACCATCTGTGCCCCAAGTCTGGAGTCCTTATAAAGACCTTTATTGATGTATAATTCACATGCAATAAACCACACATATTTAAAGCATACAGGTTTGATAACTTTTTTTTTTTTTTTTTTGAGATGGAGTCTCACTCTGTCACCCAGGCTGGAGGGCAGTGGCGCGATCTCGGCTCACTGCAAGCTCCGCCTCCTGGGTTCACTCCATTCTCCTGCCTCAGCCTCCCGAGTAGCTGGGACTACAGGCGCCCGCCACCACACCCCTCTAATTTTTTGTATTTTTAGTAGAGACAGGGTTTCACCGTGGTCTCGATCTCCTGATCTCATGATCTGCCCGCCTCAGTCTCCCAAAGTGCTGGGATTACAGGTGTGAGCCACCGCGCCTGGCCCAGGTTTGATAAATTTGAACCTATAAAACCATCTTTACATATGGTTATATATAAAACCACCATTACCCATGAAACCATCTTTACAACTAAGATAATGGACATACCCACTAGCCCCAAAAGTTCCCTCCCTTCCCGTGATCCTCCCGCTTCCTCCTCTGCTGCTGTCCTACCATCCCCATTCAAGCCCCTAAATGTTGGTGTGCTTTCTACCCCAAGATCAGCGTGCCTTTTCTAGAATTTTACTATATATAAATGCAATTTCGCTGTATGTACTCTTTTTTGGTCTTGCTTCTTTCACTCAGCATAATGATTCTGAGATTCATCCACATTGTTGCATGTGTCAATAGCTCATTTCTTTTTATCACTAAATAGTATTCCATCATATGGATATACCTCCTTTTTAAACAAATAAAAAAAAATTTTAGAGACAGGGTCTCACTCCTGAATGGTTTTGTCCCAGAAGCTCCCCTGAAACCCAATGAAAGGCTAGGGAGGGCAGGACACAATAATCCGCTGTCATTCCCCACCGCCTCGGCTTGACAATAATGCAACCCTTCTTGGCAACTGAAGCTTTCAAAGCTTTCAGCTCTTATCAGCTATGAACCACTTTTCATTTTGGTTATTTTTCCCCAAGCAGGGCATTGCTCCTAGGTAGATTCATCCTTTTTTCATAGGGCTGACCCTATCGAGGGGACACAAAGGCCTAGAACAAGGGAGTGAGTTAAGTCACCCAGCAGGGGAAGGAATAGGATCCGCCATGTTTCTGGCCTTGGGGAAAGCAGTCCTCAAAGCCAAACCCCCCTTTTTAAGAATTTCCTCCGGGGGGCCGGGCGCGGTGGCTCAAGCCTGTAATCCCAGCACTTTGGGAGGCCGAGATGGGCGGATCACGAGGTCAGGAGATCGAGACCATCCTGGCTAACATGGTGAAACCCCGTCTCTACTAAGAAATACAAAAAACTAGCTGGGCGAGGTGGCGGGCGCCTGTAGTCCCAGCTACTCGGGAGGCTGAGGCCGGAGAATGGCGTGAACCCGGGAGGCGGAGCTTGCAGTGAGCTGAGATCCGGCCACTGCACTCCAGCCTGGGCTACAGAGCGAGACTCCGTCTCAAGAAAAAAAAAAAAAAAAAGAATTTCCTCCGGGGAAGCCATATGCCTTAGACGAGTCACTTGAAATTTTTCCACAAGGCCGGGCGTGATGGCTCACGCCTGTAATCCCAGCACTTTGGGAGGCCAAGGCGGGCGGATCACCTGAGGTCAGGAGCTGGAGACCAGCCTGGCCAACATGGCGAAACCCTGTCTCTACTAAAAATACAAAAATTAGCCAGGCGTGGTGGTGGATGCCTGTAATCCCAGTTACTTAGGAGACTGAGGGAGGGAGAATCGCTTGAACCCAGGAGGCAGAGGTTGCGTGAGCCAAGATCACGCCATGGGCAACAGAGCGAGGCTCTGTCTCAAAAAAAAGAGAAAGCAAAGAAATTGTTCTACAAGTCCCTTTCTTTTGCTGTTATATTTCTGCTCATCTTCCTACAATGTCCCTCCCTGCCCTCCCCACAATCTCCATCACACCCCAGTCTCTTTGGCCTTCAAGTCTATTTCAAGTGCATGCTGCCTCTCTCAGTCCCTCTTGTCCACAGGTCACTCCTTCCGACCTCTGAGGCCCTCGGTGTATATGTCAAAACAAGAGTGCTGTCCTATGAATCCTGTGCATTCTGTCTTTTCAAGTAGGTTAAGACCTATGAGTGCTTGAAATACAGGGATCGTATTGTACATTTTTTTTTGTTTATTTCACCCTCTGCACTGTGAATTTACACTGAGTGATTAATGAGCTCTTGTTAAATGAATAAATGATTACATGAATAAATGAATGAATGAATGAATGAAAAAACCTTAAGGCTAACTCATGGCCAGTCCAATGTTTGTTCAAAGGATAAACTTAAGAGTATAAAATAGGCGTTTTCCTTTCCTGTGATGAGTTGGGAACACATAGGTTGCTCGCCTAAGTTTTTATGGGTAAGGAATTCAAAGTTCTTCAAGGAGGCTGGGTGCGGTGGCTCACGCCGGTAATGCCAGCACTTTGGGAGGCCAAAGAAGGCAGATTGCTTGAGCCCAGGAGTTTCAGACCAGCCGGGGCCACATGGCAAAATGGTGTCTCTACCAAAAATAGAAAAATTAGCTGGGCATGGTGGCGTGTGCCTGTAAATTTGGAGGATCACCTGAGCCCAGGAGGCAGAGGTTGCAGTGAGCCAAGATCACACCATTGCACTCCAGTCTGGGTGACGGAGGGGGAGACTGTCTAAAAATAAAAAATAAGAATAATAATAAAGTCCTTCAAGGGATAAGAATGCTGATAAGGACTGATAGAATGTAAGACATTGATTGGGCCACGTGATTCTGGAGTGCAAGGCCTTAGTGGAAAGGGCACCTATTCTGGAATAACTGCTTTTCTGGATTGTTTCTTTCTTGGAGTATTTTTTCTATTCCATGCAAAGTGTTTAGTACAATGCCTAGATCAAACTCATTGCTACTACTACTACTATTATTATTATTATTATCCCTTTGACAGGATTGGGAGCCAACACAGACAGGGCCTGAGCAGCCCTGAGCTGGGCAGCCGAGGCCATCTTACCAAAGGCCTTTCCACAAGCTTTGCTTCCTGTGGGTGGGCATGGCCAGCACAGCCTTTCCTTCCTATTGTAAGACCCAAAACTCAGGGCAGACTCGGAAAACGGGTGGGAGCGGGGAGAAGGAGCCCACGAGCCCACCAGATTTGGGGCTTCAGCCCACCTCTAGCATGGATGCAAAGAGCTGCACAATGAGAGCAAAAGTACCCAGAAATAAATGGTCCCACTTGCCAGCCAATGCCCTCTGTGCACCCTGTTTTCATCTTTTAGGAGAATTGGCTGATAGGACACAGGATCTGAGGGTTTCTGGGTTCCCCAACCAAGTATTTTCTTCCTCTAAGCTCTGTTCTCACCCTTTCCATCCTCCATCCTCAGATTCCGTCCACTCCTCAGCACCTGGTTCCCACATACAGGGTGGTTGACACAGAACAGGGATCTGGTGCCTTCTGGGGTTTCATGATCCCACAGTCCCACACTTGAGTCGTCCACCCCCCTGGGTCAGAGGACAATGTGCCTCTCCTTCTCTCTGCCCTCATTTGTAACACTGAGGCAACAACAGCCCCCACCTGGAAGGGTGGTCACACTGATTACATGAAATAATGGAAAATGGAGCTCACAGTACCATACCCGCCACAAAGAGCAGCCATTCATGTTTTATGACTCCCAAATGTTTCATTTGTCCCCAGACTTGTTTCCTCTCCAACTCACACATTGCCATAAAAGGTCTCATCATCACTCTCAGTCGCCCAGATTCAGAGGCATCCAGTCAGCCACAAAATTCTATCTTGTCCTCCCTCCCCGGCTCCCCCTCCTCCTACAGCCACCACCCGAGACCAGGCTGCTCTCATCCTGCGCCTTCACTGTTCTAATTGCCCAATTCAGTGGTTTCTAGACATCTGGCTTTCACAGGCCAATAAACATTTTACAAATTATTTTTGGAACGAAACTATTTCTAAGTGTTTTTGGTTTTGGCCAATAAAGATGCTAAATAAATATCACTGAGAAATACCATACTCTCATTAATGACAAGACATTCAAGTTCCTCCAAAGGAGAAAGGCCGTAAGTGTAGCATAAAGCTCTGTTCTTTAAAATGAGTAATTAGCTTACTCATTAGTCACTGTCTTGACTCGATTGTCCTCATTTCTCACTAGACTGAAACTTCAGTGCTGACTGGTACCTACCTTTTCACAGACTGTATTTGAAGCCTGTTGGTCTAAGTCATCTTTCTGACTGGCTTAGTCCTCTTGGGCTGCTGTTACAAAGTACCAGAGACTGGGTGGCTTAACAACCGAAATGTATTTCTCATGGTTCTGGAGGTTGGGAAGTCCAAGATCAAGGCTCAGGCAGATTCAGTTCTTGTTGAGGGCTCTCTTCCTGGTTATGACCTCAGTGGTGGAGAGAGACAGGAACCAAGTTATCTGGTATATCTCTCTCTTTTTTTTCTTTTTTTTGAGATGGAGTCTCGCTCTGTTGCCCAGGCTGGAGTACAGTGGCATGATCTCAGCTCACTGCAAACTCTGCCTCCTGGGTTCACATGATTCTACTGCCTCAGCCTCCCGAGTAGCTGGGATTACAGGTGTGCACCACCACACCCAGCTAATTTTTGTATTTTTAGTAGAGATGGGGTTTCACATGTTGACCAGGCTGGTCTTTTTTTTTTTTTTTTTTTTTTTTTTTT